>NW_026459050.1:0-64662 GCF_021730395.1 Mercenaria mercenaria
AATCATTGAATGTGCCAAAAGAGCTACTTCTTTGAATGTGCATAATTTGTTATCACTATCAGTATCAGGATATTTATAATAATTAAAATACATCTTTAAGAGAATTAAGAATACTTCGAAAAAATCGATACGGTAAGGTACGGGGAACACAGTTTTATCTCTTATCGGTCGTCATTTCCTGTGTTAGTTTTCATGTATAATTTTCGGTATGGATGAGTTCGATAAAAAAACACAACATTATCAGATCACATCATCAGGTAATTATTTGTAACATTATTGCTATGATTGTGACCCCATACTTTAGATTACATTGATGTCATTATTGGCAGTGGCTGGGGATCCGGTTAGTCAAAATAATTCGACGTTCAGATTGTTTTATATTTGTGACCACAGGTAGCAGTATCGTAGACCTAAAAAAAAAAAACATCCAACACCATCAAAAATTTTTTTTCTATAATTTACTATTTCCTCTACAAGGTTTTTTACCTATCTCAGGACGCGGAACATCACTGAGGTGACTTTTGGTTTTTATTTATTCCATCGATTCTGGCGTATAAATTCACCATTACGCAAGCAATATACCATTTAAACAAGTAATCGAATAATATATAAGCTTTGGTATTGAAAGCAATTACTTTTGTGACATTTATAACATATTATTATTTCTTCCACCTTGTTTTCACTTAAACGGTCGCTAAAAATTTTCTCTTGTCCGCCATGTTCTTTTTCCGAAAGGTCGATGACATTCGAAATGTTCCGAGTCAATTTTGTAACGGCGGTTTTCATTGGCTGTAGTAAATGCACTAGATACTGACCCCTGACCTTATATTTAATTGCGCGTGTAAAATGTAAACAAAGTCACGCCGTTTATTATCCTTTCATTGAGTGATTTTTCAGTTTATTTAGCGACTTCTGTTACGAATTTCACAAAGAGACAGTTGATATTGAACCTGGTATTTTTTCATAACCCCTGTTTTCTTCCGAAATGTGCGATGATTTATTTTTGGTACCATATATCACTGTATATTGTGCATGTAAACAGTAAAATTTGATCTGCAAAAATGCTAAACAAACTGCAGGAAGAGGCAGTTAATCTGGCAATAACAGGCCACAATCTGTTCATAAATGGGCCAGCAGGTACAGGCAAAACCTATACTATTAAAGAAGTTTATCATCGACTAACTGCGTTGGGTACATCTGTTGCCATTACCTGCACAACTGGCATAGCATGTACAAACTTTGATAATGCCTGCACCTTACACAGGTGGAGCGGCATTAATGATGGACGCTACAGTTCTAGTGAAATTGTGAATATACTGTTGTCAAATGAAGGCGCATTGCATCGCATCAGATCAACAGACGTGCTTATAATTGATGAAGTATCTATGTTAAGCAAGAAACTGTTTGAGCAACTTGTATCTATAGTTACTCAGTTAAGAGATGTTAGTAAGTTTTTAGGTGGGCTACAGTTAATTGTTTCTGGAGATTTTTTTCAGCTTTCACCAGTGCCCAATAAAATGTATAATGACAATGGAGAATATTGTTTTTTTAGCCCAACTTTTATGAAACTGCATAAACTAACTTTAGTGGAAGTTGTTCGTCAAACAGATTCAGTCATAATAAGTGCAATTCAAAAAGTGTCAGTTGGGGGAAACATTGACAAGAAAACAATTGATTACATAAAAAGTCTAGAAAGGCCTCTCAAAAATTCACAGGACAGTACAAAGTTGTATTCAACAAATGATTTGGTGAACAGTTATAATAGGTCAAGGATTGAACAACAATCAGGGACATTAAAGGAATATTTGTCAGTGGACACTGGAGAAAGCAAATATCTCCATGAGATGACGGCACCAAAAAAATTATGGCTGAAAGAAAACTGTCCAGTTGTTCTTATAAGAAACCTTTCAGATAAGCTGTTTAATGGACTTCAAGGTTATGTTACTAGCTTTTCTGCAGAGGGACCACAAGTTTACTTTCCAACTTTGAAAAGCACATCCACAATTGGAAAGGTAACTTTTTCAGGTATGATAACCTTTTTTCTGTTACACTCTTATTTGGCTGTACAATGTACAATGTAATATCACATTGTACAATGTAATATCACATATATCACCAGTACACACATAAAACATAATATAATTTTAATAACAATGTAATACAAATGTATCTATAGTAATACATATATATATTTCATATGTAACATTGCATATATTAACTAACAGTTCAAAAAATCTACCTTCCTATATTCATTTTTGATAGAAATGCAAATATACTCTTTTCTATCAAATATTAATTAGGAGAGTGAGGGAATGAACTGAAGTTTATCAGGGCTTGTTTTACTGGAGATTGAAGCAGGATCCACAGACATGTAGTGAGTCATGTTAACCATGAGACTGTTGAGCCAAGTAAAATACCATAAATAAAAAGCAGACTAATTGTTCATAATTATTGACAACTCCTGTCTAGTTTTATAAATCTTAGTTTAATTCAATATTTAAATGGCTGACTGACATTAGATATTTTGTCAGTGTAGAAGAAACAGAATAATTAGCCTTGCTTGGCTTTCCTCTTTTTGCATTGGCAGATCCAGCAGAGAGGGATGGGCCCTATACTTTTATACTTTATAATTTTCAAGTTATATGGCAAATCTCAGAAAATCTCACTGAACATGAATGTGTATATCTTGACACCTCCCCCCGCCTTTGGGATCCGCCCTTGTTTTATGCTAAAGGTTTCAATAATATGTGACGTTAAAAGAATGCTGTATTCGGGTTTTTCTTCAGTATTCAGCCCAACACAGAACAGGGTGCTAGCCAAAAGGGAACAAGTTCCGTTGTTGTTGGCGTATGCACTAACTGTTCATAAAGCCCAAGGAATGACTTTAGACAGGTTTGTAGTTTTAGAAACTTTTGATATGTTTTTAATGCTTGAAATGGCTTTTACACCTGTCTCCTGGGCAGCCTTGTACATTGTACACAGGGAATATAAACT
Organism: Mercenaria mercenaria; assembly: GCF_021730395.1. Lineage (NCBI taxonomy): Eukaryota > Metazoa > Mollusca > Bivalvia > Venerida > Veneridae > Mercenaria > Mercenaria mercenaria. Next base: position 2,995 of record NW_026459050.1, read on the forward strand.
TGTGTCACATCTGTTGACAGCAGACTTTGTACATGCTATAAAATAGGAAATAGGTGGTAGACTGTTACTTTAAACTTGGAGACCAAATACAATATTATATGAGCCATGCCATGGGAAAACCAACATAGTGGGTGTGTGACCAGCATGGATCCTGACCAGACTGCGCGGATGCGCAGGCTGGTCTGGATTCATGCTGTTCGCTTTCAAAACCTATAGTTAATAGAGAAGCTATTAGCGAACAGCATGGATCCTGACCAGACTGCGTGGATGCGCAGGCTGGTCTGGATCCATGCTGGTCGCAAAGCCACTATGTTGGTTTTCACATGGCATGGCTCATATATTAATACCGTATATACTCACCCATAAGTTGAAAACTCATTTCGAGGACCACTAAATCTTGTAACCTACACTCAGAATAATTAAGTGTTAAATCTTTGTTCAATGTCTGTGTATCCTTATGAGGTCCATGCAGGTCTTTTTAGAACCTACAGTTGAAGCACATTATCATGTGTTTGAAAATGTAAGTTGCTTACCATTGTTTGTTGCTGTTGTTATTTAATCAGGGTTGAAGTAGACTGCCAGCAGATGTTCAGACCAGGGCAACTTGGTGTTGCAATGGGAAGAGTTCGAAGCAGTGATGGATTGCGTGTGATTAATTTTACACCAAAAGTGTGCATTCCTCAACCAGATGAAATCAAGGGCTACTTGACAATGCCATATGTAGAACCTGCTGATGATTTCAACTGTTGTACAAACATATCAGGGTGAGTTGCAATAAACTGCTTTTTTGTGACACAAGATTTTGACCTAGAATAATAGAGTTTAAGTTTCTTCTGTACTGCAAAGCTGTGGGATTTGCATTTGCTCCATTGAATGTAGCCCGATGCTGACAAAAGTGATTTTCAATAATGTCAGAATTTATCATAGCAGGAATAATCCTGGTGTCTTTTCTTAACAACAGTAGTTTACAAAGTTCACAAAAACCAATAAGGCAGGACTTAATATCCTCAAGACACTGGCTTGAAAGCAGCATTTTGTTTTTCTCTTTTTCATTTTTAACACAATCCGACCAGTTATCAAACCATTCACTTATTTCTAATAGGTCCTTTAATCTATTGTCATCTGCTGAAAGCACAGGCGACTTGTCCTGAAAGATTGCTATCATCTTGGAAGTTCTTTTCAGTATCTCAATGGCCCCGTCTAAAGCACTAGAGTTTGACAGAGTGCCTCTATAAATCAACATTAAATTTAACATTTCAGAGTTTAACACAATCTTCAGCCAACTTATTTCGCATTTTGGTTTGTGAGCTTGGAAACAGATGCTCATTTGTTAGCTTGTTGTGAATCTGAAGTGCATTAGACCTGTCCACTGGAAGGCATTTATCCACATTGCCACTGTATCATGGAACCATCAGGGAGAGTCAGAAGTCTTGTAGAAGATTTAGTTATTCCACTTTTTAATATGTTATTTCTCACTTTTTTTATAACATGAGAAGGATCCATAATAAACACTAAGCTTGGATCATACAGAGATGGATTTTCACATATCATGGAAGATGGGTTTTTGCCTAGGTTCATGTTCATAAATGTTCTGTTTGTTTGTGCCCCGTCGAGACTAACATATCTTGCTGTGAAGCCATACATTTTAAGCCAGCTGACTGCCTCCCAGAAAAGCCTGTGTAAGTCATATGCTTGTACATTTGTCGATACAAAGTGAGCAAATGGAAATCTGAAACCAGATATTCCCAAAAAAATGAACTGTAAAATATGAGTACCAAGTGAATTTTCTTGATGTCCCTTTCTCAGTGTAGCACACATGTTCCCTTCCTCTCCCACATCCTCAAACCCTACTAATTCTATAATGTCCCCATTGTTTGCCACTTCTATATTTTGCTGGATTGCCATCTCATCGATGACAATCCCACCCACCATTGCTTGTTCTGGCAACTCAAGACGCCGTGCTTCTGCATGCATCCACCTGAAATTATAAATGCTTACATTAACCTTTAGCCTGCTAGCGGCAAGTGATGCTGCCTTTGCGACCAGTGCAGACCAAGATCAGCCTGCACATCCATGCAGGCTGATCATGATCTACACTGTTTGCTATTCAGTCAGAAAATTTTCAGTGAACACCCCTTCAAATAATAAATGGTACTGCCCAAATTGAATGACGGATCAGTCCATTTTAGAAATTTAGCAGGCTAAAGGTTAAGCAAAACAGATTATGAAAATGCACTGATTTTTTTTTCTGTTATTCAATACTTTTTTATAATGTTTTTTTTCTTTTTAAACTTCACAGGCACATTAGTGTTAATGGATAGATGACCTATTCATCTGGGTTCACTAGGTTAAAGGTCATAGTCATCAAACCAACTAGAGATTGCTTTTAATAAAAGCATAAGTCTCCCCATACCATTTCTTTTGTATGAAATGCTGAATGGATAAGCATTATCTGGGCAAAGTACAAAGAGGTGACTTGTTAAATTGAAAAGAATTTTTGCAGGCAAAAAATTTTTGCAGTGAAAATTTGTTTTTATGGAAAGTGAATGGGAACGAAACAAAATCAATATAATTGAGCCGTGCCATGAGAAAACCAACATAGTGGGTTTGCGACCAGCATGGATCCAGAACAGCCTGCACATCCGCGCAGTCTGGCCAGGATCCATGCTGTTCGCTTTCAAAGACAATTGTTATTAGAGAAACCATTAGCGACCAGCACGGATCCTGACCAGACTGCGCGGATGCGCAGGCTGGTCTGGATCCATGCTGGTCGCAAACCCACTATGTTGGTTTTCTCATGGCATGGCTCATATCACCCTGCATATGGAGATACATACTGAATAACATAGTAAAATTAGGAATTTAGCACAGGAGCCTGAAATTCTATTTAGAATGCTCCAAAATGGCTAAATATAAAACTGACCTCAGTTTCATATTTAGCCATTTTGGAGCATTATAGATAGAATTTCAGGCTTCTGTGTATTCAGTTAAATCAGACGCACATAACTAAAGCCCTATTCTCTGATTATAGTAATATAATTACCTGAAAATCTCATCATGAAAGCCAACATTGTGTTTCACTTTGTTTTTGTATGTAAGTAAAAATGAAGGTGATGGCAATACTAGCAGCTTGCTGTTTCTTATTTGCCTGTAAACTACTGGGCTCCTTGTGTAGATCTGTAAACAAGAATTCATGACTTCCTTGCTCCACCGGCGTCCTTTTGGATGAACTCCAACATTGTGGAATTGGCTCAATAATAACTCTATTAGGTTGTCTGGTGCATTCGGAATTAATTGTTTAATATTAGTCTTTGTAATTAAGGATTTCTGTCCTTGATCTTGCTTGCCAGAACTAGTACAGTTTTCTTTATTAGCTTCAGAGGTTTTCAATTTATTTGTCATCCGTTGACATGTGAGGATGTCTGAGAAACAGCATTAAATTTCACAACACATGAACACATTACAGATCTCAGGCGCATAGAACTAATTCCAGTAGTCTTGTCACTAAATTGTTCAAGAATGTGAAATCTAGTGCAGACAGTATTTGTAGTAACAGGTACCCCAATGCATAGTCGGATCTTTTCAACACATTTAAATGTACAAGAAATACCATCCTTTGTGCTAGGAAATGTATTGTCAATTCCAATTGACTGTAAATCCACAGTTTTATTGGCTATGCTAACACTGAAGGTATTATCACAGTTAAGCTGTATTGTTTTTACTACACCATTGCCATTTGATAAATAGTTTGCTTCAAGCTTACAGCACACCGAGTCATTATTCAGCTTTTCAGTTAAACAGTCAGTAGGCAAAAGTTCCATTAATGTTTCTAAATCAAGTGGAAGTTCCCGCTTGAAGCTCAGGTGGTTCAGAGGTTTAATGTTAATGCCATCATATATTGTGGATACAGTCTTATCCTTACACTTAACTTTCCGTCTAGTGACATGAGGGAATAAAACCTGGATTGTTTCTGTGAATTCTCTTAGTGTGCAACAAGGATCCAGCCCCTTATCTTTTGTCTCCAGAGTGTAAGATGTATAAAGACTATTATTGTTGATGCAGCCACTTAAATCAACTCTGGACATTAACCTGTAAAAAAAAAGAACATTTTAAGATATCTTGCCAAAATTTAAAAAACAAATACATGAAACAGGGTTGTTAATCATTACTTGCAAAAATAATGCATTAATTTAGCATCACTTAAGGGAAAAATTGGCATTAAGTTAGCCTTAGCATTACACATAATTTTCAAAATAATGCATTAACCCTTAGCCTGCTGGCGGCAAGTGATTCTGCCTTTGCGACCAGTGCAGACCAAGATCAGCCTGCACATCCGTGCAGTCTGATCATGGTCTGCACTGTTCGCTATTCAGTCAGTAAATTTTCAGTGAACACCCCTTCAAATGATAAATGGCATTGCCCAAATTGAATGAAAGACCAGTCCATTTTAGAAATTTAGCAGGCTAAGGGTTAAATTAGCATTACATAGGGGTGCATTAGCATTATAGAGGCGTTAAAGATAACAATAGATCATGTTTCATATTTTTGTTAATATAACAAATTATGTCAAACTATATTCAACCACTTAATGCCTATTATTTGTAAGCTTGCAGCTGGCCCAGGCTTCAGTATCTATTTTTGTTACAGAAGTTGTGCAAATATTTTAAATAGTGTTTCCCAATTAAATTGCCCATATGAATGTTTACCAAGAAGAAAACAACTTTCATATTTACACTGAACATAATTGGCTATTATACACTTAGACTGGTTCATAAAATTTATAATAGAATATTAATCTATTAGAAACTGCTTTAGCCCTCTACAGACGGTAGGTTTTTGTTGTACAACACTAATTATCTCAAAGATGTACAATTTTGAAATTGTACATTTTTCACATACAGACAGTATTCCATTCCCATATAAATAACAGAGATTTACCTAGTAAACATAGTGCATCAAGACTGTACTGAAAAGCATGTAACCATTTATAATAAAAAATAATATTCACCTTTTTATGTCCCATGAATTTGATTACGCATGACACAAATGAGCCACGCCATGAGAAAACCAACATAGTGGCTTTGCGACCAGCATGGATGCAGACCAGCCTGTGCATCCGCGCAGTCTGGTCAGGATCAATGATGTTTGCTTTCAAAGTCTATTGCAATTACAGAAACCGTTAGCGAACATCATGGACCAGACTGTGCGGATACTGGTCGGAAACGCACTATGTTGGTTTTCTCATGACGCGGCTCAAATCATTTAACTTTTCAGTGTCATCCTTCTTCCATTATGCTTCTATTTACAACAAAAACCTACCGTCTGTAGAGGGCTTTACCAGTACAAATAACAGTGTTTTTCTCTCCAGTGATTGAGAAAATAATGCCCCAGTAATGCTAAGCATTAGCGTTAGCATTACCAACCTTGGCATTAAATTAGCATTATTTTTAATGCTAAATTTGTGGCATTAATCATTACTTAGTTGAGTTACTACTAATTTATTTTAGCTTGATTGTGAAGAAAGCTTGAAGCTTATTGAGTCGCTTTCAAGTCAACTTCCTGGAAAACTAGTACTGGTGTGTTATGAGAAGTTATGCTTGTGACCCAAGTGGGATTTGAACCAGCAACTTCTGGATTGAGCGGCCGACACCTTATCCCCTACATCACCGCACTCCTTACTTGGCATTATTGAAAAAATAATATGCATTAGCATTAGCGTTACCACAACACTGACAAGAAATGGCAAAAAGCCTACCGTAATTACTCGGCCATAAGTCGAAATATCATTTGAAAGGTTTGTTAAATATTATAAATTTATATGTGCTTTTTATGTAAAATCCATGGCAAATTTTGAAAAAAATATAAAATAATAAATGTAGCTGAAAAGAGTAGTCGACTTATGGCCAAGTATTTACCGTAATAACCTAATCAATGAGTGATGTGAAACATATTAAAGAAATATGTGTTACTGACATATTTCAGAGATCCTGATGAGACAGTTGAGACATTCTGGTTTGGTGATGAAATGGAGTATGATGTGCCAGTAACTGAGGAGGATTTGGAAGATGATTTCAATGATATAATTGCATCTCTGAATTTTGTTGATGCTGATGAACAGCAGCAACTGCCTGAGGGCTTTGAGATTGAGAACATTCTTAAAGAATGTCTCACAGAAATACCAGTGACCGCAGTCCAAGAACAGGTCAATTTCATTACAAGAGACCTTTTATCAAACAATTTGCGGTACTGTAAAACATTTTGTTTGACACTGTTTGAAGCAATATCAAATATTATGAATGACCTAGAAGCTACACCAGGTACTGAAATTAAAGCAGATAAGTTAACAGGGATTTACACTGAAATTCACAAATATCAGCTCGGTGACAGTTATAGAGTTTCATGTTTACTCATGTTTGAAAAGTACCCCAATTTTTCAGGAGCTCATTCATACATATGTACAAAATTAACTGATGGTGTGAGGAAATTTCTTTTACATGAAAAAACAAAGATATATGGGGACAAGGACAAACAAATTCACGAAAGAGTCATAACTGATGCATCAAAAGCCAGGATAAGGTATGTGGCTGGGTACTGTGTAAGCACATTAAATAAGCACTACACTGCAAGTTACAGGTCGAACATGTTTTCTTCAAGTGCTACCGGCCAACAGAATTACTTTGATTCAAAAGAGAAGATTTCAATTTTGAACTCAGTGAAGGAAGAGGAGCAATATTTGAAAACGTTTTCCAGTGATAAAGATTCTTTGGCAGATATTGACAGAAGGCAGTATATGACAAGGGGACTAGTTAGTGTGTCAGATGAGATGTTTGAATTTTCCTTGAAATTGTGCAGTAAATGCTTAGAATTGCTAGTTGACAAAAATTTGAATGTTCATGGTCAGTTTATTTTTAGATATTGCCATGACAGACTTCTGAAGTCTGAACAATTATTAGCAGATTTTGTCAGTGTTGTAACAAAGAATTTGTTAACAGATGATTTGGGGACTGTTCTTGATTGTGAAGATGAAGTATTAGTAAGGGAAGTTCTCCGTTCAACAGTGAACAAAGTTCATAATATCCACTCAGTCTTCAGTGATCTCACTAACAAGTTTTTAATGGTAATGTTCAACCAGTTCAGAAAAGATTTATTGCACTCCTTCTCTGTAGCCAAGACCATGGCACATAGAAAACAAATTATGATAAGACAGCAAAAACAGCAAACCACTGAAAAGTCTCTATCTTTCAAGAAAATAGTGGAGGATAAAACTGAAAGGAAGGAAATGTCACATTCACTTCTCAGAGGATTGATAATGAGTAATGTGAATGTTTTAGAACGATGAAAAGGAAAGAGATTGAAAAAACTTGGAAAAGCATATGGGATAAGTGGTAAGCAAAATACCAAGAAATCTGCCTCATTGAAATTGTCAAAAAGGCCATAATTGACTCCAGTCATATGCCACACTTCCAAGTATTTGAAGAAGTGCCATCAACTTCACAGAAAACTTCATCAAAGAAAGATTCCTCTTCTGACCCTCAGCAGTCAACATCTCCTGCTGTAGAATGCATCTCAGAGGAGCCACAACCATCAACTTCATCAGCTGAACTCTTCTTACCAGATGAAGGTCTTGGGCCTTTAACACCATCAGTATCCCACCCAGTTCAATCCCCTTCACAAGAAAGTGTTTCATCTTCAGATGACGATGTATGTGGTCATTGTCAAAAGATGGGTAAAGGAGGAATTCAGTGGATTCAGTGCAGTGCATGTTTAGTGTGGTACCACAGGAATTGTGCAGGGCTTCGTTCCAAGAAACAGTGGGATAAATACCAAGATGAAAGTGTTGATTTCTATTGCAAACAGTGTATATAAATGTATACAAATGAAAGCATTTTGCTGCTTTCATAAAATAGTTGTGCCTTAGACTCAGTTTTCACAATGTCTGTTTGATATCTTGAAGTTAGCAGTACAGTAGTCAGTTGTAGGATGGTGTTTTTTTTTTAGGTCTACGATACTGCTACCTGTGGTTTCCACAGGGGGAAGAACACATTATTGAATAGTGAACGTCATTATCGAAAGTGCTTACAGTACTTTGATACCGTGGCCATATAACTTTTAATAAACTTTTATTATTCACAAAGATCATTATTTACCAAGTAACAAGTGCCATTTTAAAGTATTTTTGATTGAGTTTCAGAAGGCTGTGTGCTTTATTCTTCTAATTTGGCAAAGGTATCGAAAAAACTGCGCCTGTAAACGGTTTTTGAAACTGCCGCCATTGTAAACATGTAATGGTTCCCACTTACCGTACTTGAACGCCAACTGGAAGTCGGGCACCATGACAGTGTACAGTCATGCTCAGCCAATGAAAACATTTGACACAAAATAATATTTCGATACGTCATTCGGTTCTCATTCGGAACATCGAAAACAATCATGGCGAACTGCATGCAAAAATAATGAGACTGGAATAATATTTCTGAGTGAAGCATATACATGCAATTAACTTACCAGTTTTCTTCCAGGTAATATTAATTATTTACTATTGACCTTTGATAGTTGCGCTTCTGAATGTTCCGACACTGACAGAAACTCTACATATCATCAGATATGTGTTTATTTTACTCGCTCGCCAGTCACCTCAGTGATGTCCCCGCGCACTGACTTTATATTTTATGGTATAATTCGTAAATAAACAGACCAAATTTGATGGGAATTTGCAGATTTGTTATTTTACCGGTATATTTTATGATAAAAATTACTTCATATAGATGTCGCAGGGCATTTGTTGATTGTGACCCATTGAAAAATCGACCCTGAGATAGGAAAAAAACCTTGTAGAGGAAATAGTAAATTATAGAAAAAAATTTTTTGATGGTGTTGGATGTTTTTTTTTTTTTTTAGGTCTACGATACTGCTACCTGTGTTTGTGACGGGCAATCAAAACGACAAAACTTTGAAAGACGAAAATAATGGAAGATAAATCACAGTACACAGTCATTTAAAGATATTGGTTTTATCGCTTGCGAATATTGACGTGTAGTCTTCTGTTTTTGTTTGTTTTGGGTTTAACGCCGTTTTTTCAACATGTAGTCTTCTGTTAGTCGAACTAATCCGACGTATACAGTTTGTTTTATATTGTGACGGTGGCTGCAAAAGTCAGAAATTAAAAAGCAGCCACTCAGCGACAGTAAGCTTGTCTAGTCTTCTGTAGACAGGGTAAATGTTAATCGTGTACAGTAGGCTACATACATAGGTTTAAATCACCAGAAAATTAGTAATTTTGGATATTATTTGGTAATTTTGGCATAAATCAATGAGGAATTGAATCCCCTTTCAATACATGTAAGTTTTATTTGAATTTATGCCAATTCGTGAAATAATCGGCAATTAAACCTATATCATGTAAAGCGTCTAGTCAAAATAATTCGAGTTAGATTGTTTTATATTTGTGACGGGGCAATCTAAACGTCAAAACTTTGAAGAACCAAAATAATGGAGGATAAATCACAGTACACGGTCGTGTAAAGTTATTGGTTTTATCACTTTCGCATATTGGCGTGTAGACACGATAAACATTAATCGTGTACAGTACATAAATAGGTTTAAATCACCATAAAATTCATAATTTTGGATATTATTTGATAATTTTTACATAAATCAATGAGGAATTGAATCCCCTTTCGATACATGTAAGTATTATTTGATTTTATGGCCAATTCGTGACATAATCAGCATTCAAACCTATAGCGTCGGCAGCGATGAAAATTTCACTGGAAGTTGCTTCAGCTATTTTGATCTTTTGAGTGTTTGACGTGAGTGGGAATATTGCCCATATGGAAAAAAAAATCTCAGTATTTCCTAGGATCACGTCAAATTAGTTGGACTAGGGATCCGGTAACCGGATGAATTTAGCCTTAGGCAGTGGCTAGGGGTCGAGTAACCGTCTAGTTGTCCGGAAGTTACCGGACCCCTAGACAACCCTTTTAGGACTGTCTAGAGGCCCGGTAATCAATATGAATAGTGTTTGCAGAGAGGAAACTTTCATTTATCTAGCAAAACATGTGTTGATTTCAAAATATTGCTGTCGTTTTTTTCTAGTCATAGCTTCTATTCCATCTAAACAGCTGATGGCATGTATTGTCATGCTGACTGAGGCCCGATAGGGGTAGCCAAATTCAGAGCTCTATGTATAGATCTAGTTTTTTTTTTTTGGTATTAAAAACATTGAAAAAAATTGTAATCCTTTAACCCGGAGAAAAACACGATTACGAATTTGCTGAATTATTAAAAATAAGTCATTTGTGCATAATAATGGATCTTTCATCAATTTCTTGTTTTTCTCAGGATTGAATGATTAAAATAATAAATAAAATTAAGCTTTTCTTTAGTATTTTAAATTTGGATTATGCTCATAATTTGATGAATTGGTTTTACTGCTAAAATAAATAACGGTGACTAACGGAAATCGCAGGTAGAGTTTCATATCTCCAACACAAGTGAGAACTATTTTTAAAAATAGATTTGCCATTTGATATTTACCAAAAAATTAACATAAATTACGGCAACTTTCTGACAACTTATTACAGCTTATCCCTGGCAATTGTCATATACACTGGTAACGCAGGACCTCTATACTCCGAATTTAGAGGTCTGGTTACCGGACTCATAGCCATTTCCATGAATTTATGTCTGTTGTGTCGATCAAAGTGTGTTCTTCAGCAGCTTTTTGTGAATGAGTTCTCATGAATTTCAGTGTATGAAAATGACATTTGAAATTAGGTGTAAACGTGCAAAGATAAGTCGTTCACGCACATAAAAAACTATTACTAGTCATTGCCAAAAAAGTAGAGTGCAAACCTACCTAGACACCAAATGAAAGAGTGGATACGGACGTAACGGTGGTCCAATGGGGGTCACACATTAAACCGGAATCCACCTAAAAACCGGAATACACCGGAATACACTTTACATAACCGGAATACACCTGTATTTTTTAATTTAAAGGTATTTTTGAAGTGTTTTTGATATAATTCAATCATATATATCATAAATAATTAACATAAGAAAGGAAAATAAAATACGTTCACGCAAAATGATTTTATACGAGATTGAAGTTCGGCGACCGCACGGGAAATTTTCATAACCGAAATACACCCGTATTTTATTAATAAATGGTATTTTGTAGAGATTTTTTGCAGAAATCATTTCTGTGTAATATAAATAGTAAGTTTACAAAAGGAAAATAAAATATTTTAAGGCAAAACGATTTTATACCAGATGAAATTTGGCGACCGCTCGGGAAATTACCATAACCGAAATACACCCGTATTACTTCAACAAATGGTATTTTTGAAGTTGTTTATGACTGAATTCAAACATATATATCATAAATAATTAATTTTCAAAAGGAAATTAAAATACTTTTGCGCATTACGTCTTGTACACGATTGAAAACCAGCGAGCGCAGTGGAAATTTGCGCATTCGTGAATGAATTTCTGTGTCCTAAAATTCTCTAATGTACACCTGTGTTTCTTTAATAAATCGTATTTTTTAGGGTTAATGACAGGATTCAATCATATTTAAAATGAATAATTAATTTAAAAAAGCAAATTAAAAAGCGCGAAACGTTTTTATACGAGGATGAAAATTTCTTGAGCGCACGTGAAATTTGCGCACTCGTGAATGAACTACAATCGTCATTATTTTGTTAGCTTTTAACTTCGGTAGGTAAATTTCTTTAAAATTTTGATTTTTTTTTTTTTTGGTTTAAATATTATTTCAAAATAATCTTTAAATGGTATTATATAATATTACTTGATGAAATATAGTGTAACCATATAAGCAACAATTGCACGAGCGCAGATGTATTTATAATGAAATTTCATATTTCAGGTAACGGGAATTATTTTAACGCCAAGAATGAATGCATTTTCAGAAAAAGAAACAGTCTTCATTTTTTATTTAGCAAAATTCTTTTGTGATCATTATTATTTAATAATTTTTGTCTAAGAACCGCAGCCACCTTAAAATTACTCTAGCTATCGACTACACAATGATCAGTTATAACTAATTATAACTAACGACGCGATACAATACGCTTTTATCGTGACGCGGTCCATTTTAGTTTTCAATTTCTTGTATTATAACGACCATGAACAATTCTCTATAAATGAACAAATAAAGTGCCAGATGTAATTTTAACAGTTTATGATTTATTCGTTAAGTAAAGATTTGTCAAAAGTACAATTAGACAATAATAAGCATTTGCCGCTCTTTATAAATGTACGTAGTTGTAACAAAAATCTTGAATCTATCAACTCTAGGTTCAAATGTACAATCAAATTACAATCATACGCCCTTTTGACGGGATGAACATGTTGATTGGATTGCCGGTTGACACTTGTCATATCTTATCACCGATTGTATTGTTGATTGCATTATGTTTGGTAATGACACGTGATCAATACCGATATTCTAACAAATAAACAAGTTTTCCTTTCTGTTGTATACGGGTACATTAATATATCTGTTCTGTTATAAGTATCATTTGTAAGACGGTATATTCTTGATCGGTAAAATGTTATTGTGTAATTTGCGCAGGGGCACCTGCAATTTCAGTCCGTAATTTTTAAAATGTTATAACTTTTTCTGTACTACACGATTTAATTTTACAAGAATCTTAAAGAAATAGGTATAAATACAGATTTAGCTTAGAAATTATTTGGGGGTGTTAATACTCATCTAAGGTAACTTTGTAACATATCAAAGACCCGCAGTTTCGTGTGACAAACAGCAGTCGGCAATTCAAAGACTGCCGTGTCAACACTTTTTTGATTACAAGACAGCAATTAGCAGCCGCGCGTCGGTATTTAAAGAAACACAATTGAACTTATTATGTCGGTATTTCGTCATAGACTTCAACCCAAAAGTTTTTAAATCATATATAAAAAAAGATAACTTGTTTTCAGAAAAATCTAAGTGCATTTATTACAAACTACCAACTATTGCAAACGAGGTGTCAGTTAATTTGTAAACAACTTTAGCTTTAAAAATTTACTTTTTTAATTTACATCCCGGTTGGAATTACTGGTAATTTAGTTGATTGTAACGGATTTGTTTATGACGGACGATTAATTACAATGATCAACTAAAATGATTTAGAATTAAAAAAATCAGTGCATCGAATTTTTCTAAAAAAAAAAAAAAAAAAAAAAATGCCGATTTGGAATCGGTCTTGCAGTCAATATGAGTGCATGATAACGTTTATTATTTGCCTTAAAAGCATTTGATGGATATTAAAAATCTTTCAGAATAAACCCGAATAGACCAATTGATGATCATAAATAAATAAACTTTATTTGTTGGAGATATCTACTCTAGATTACGGTCATTCTCGTAAGCGTACATTATTTCGGTAAGATCGCAGAGTTATAATCTCGTATACAGAATTAACTTTTAATAAACTTCTCTCAAACATTCATTCATGTTCCCGTGCGCTAGCCGAATTTCAATCTCGTATCAATTCGTTTTGCGTTAATAAAGTAAATCATTAAGTTAATCAAGTATTTTATTTTCCATTTCGATATTATCCATAATATATACGAATGAGTTCTGCATTAAACCCTTTAAATACCAGTTATTAATATAATACGCGTGTATTTCGGTTATGATAATTTCCGACGCGATCGCCGCATTTCAATCGCTTATAAGATCGATTTGCGATAAAGTATTTTATTTTCCTTTCGTATATTAATTATCTATGATATATTTGATTGAATCATATCAGAAAACTTACAGAAATACCATTTATTGATAAAATACAGGTGTATTTCGGTTATGAAAATTTCCCGCGCGGTCGCCGAACTTTAATGTCGTATAAAATCATTTTGCGTGAACATATTTTATTTTCCTTTCGTATGTTAATTATTTATGATATATGTGATTGAATTAAATCAAAATACCTTCAAAAATACCTTTAATTAAAAAAATACAGGTGTATTCCGGTTATGGAAAGTGTATTCCGGTGTATTCCGGTTTTTAAGTGGATTCCGGTTTAATGTGTGACCGTCCAATGGTAACAATGTCTGACTATGAAACTGTCTTAAGTTAGCACCCTACTCCTCCAAGTAAAATTACTAACATTGGGATAAAAGTCTGGGGTATTGGTGCTTTGAACGAAGGGTGAAGCATACCATTGCACAATGACATGCCTACCAGATTGTTTTAAATAAAAAAAAAGTGTAATAAACCAATACATGTATATGAATTAAAATGTTTTTGTGTCATTTATTTTTACAGGGAACTGAAAGGTGGACTTGGGGAAATGAAGTTGCAGTCTATGGTCCTGTTTGCCCTGTGTTGTAGGACAAAGTAATTTTGAATTTCTATGTTTAAAATTTCTGTTGCATATTAGTCTGTTTTAATATCGCTATCAGAAAGTATTTTTAACCTGTGATTCCATTTCACATACTTGTTAGCAAGAAGAATTGCGAGATATACATAATGTAAATATTGTGAATGTGACTTTTTAAAAACCTTGGACTGACAGTGATAATAAAATTTATTCAGAACAATCCCTGTGGATATTCATTACCTAGATATTGAATTAGATTTTCACCTAGCATTTTACATAAGCAATTTATTGACAAGTTATCACTAAATCAGCTAAACTGGTAACAGTTCGCTATTAACTGTTTAGACACTTGAAGTATTAAAGTGAAATTTTTGGCTTTGAAATTATTGGATCTTGCTTTTATATCATTTATTTGATTTAATTTTATAGATCTGAAGAAGCTTCTTCTCTGCACATCAACTGAAATTAAGATGTTTGAGAACATCAAAAATGACAGTCAAAATACAGGTTAGTCCCATTGACTTCTTTCAGTTTATGTAATTCAGCATCTTTACTTACTACATTTGTAAATTTAACTCTATCCATTTTGTTTTTATGAAATATGAGTCAAGCTAACAATTCAAGCAATCTTTTGCTGGATTTGTTTGAATGTAATGGGTGTATGTAGGTATTGTGAAAGTCATTCTCTGCCATATAAAGCACCCACAAAATAAACTGGATAAAAATTTGCAATTGATAAAGACTGAATTATATTACTTAATAATCTAAACTTACTGGTTTTCTACACTGAACCAAAAGTGGGAAATATCCTTGCCTAACTTAAACAGCAGTATTTGCTTGTTCTCAAGGGGGGAGAAAATGTTGACTAAGCAACAAAAGTTGTTTCTACAGAAGTGTGATAGTGACAAGATCATTATTACTCATAAATGTATTACGACTGTTTATGGGCTATTAACTGCAAACTTCGTATCTGAAAAGATGGGTTAAATGAAAATCAAAACCTGCAGGTTTTTTCTCAGCATCAGCATTTGATGTGGTATGTCTCTGATGTGTAATAATTGCTTAAATCGCTAAAACATTGCACAAGTCTTCACTGATATTACAGTAACAGTACTTTAATTAAGATACCTAACAAGATCAATAGTTTTAATACTTGTAGTATTCATTGATGAAAAAATCAAATATCAGTTCTTTTTTTACTATATAGCAATGGAAAATAAGACTGCTGGTTGTCCAAGAGTGACATTAACCCCATCATAAATTACCTTCTTGAAAAACAAAAAAAAAGACAGACTGAGAGGAAGGGTTTCAATGATGGCACAGACTCAATTATAGGTAAGTTGCCAGTTCAAATAATGTAAACACACATGAAACAACAATTCTTGCTATACTTCCCTTTCTTACATAAAATAGAATTTCTGCACATTGGATGGCAAAACTTAAACAATTCTCAACATGAATATAGCTGATTTTCTGGGTAAAGTGTAATATTACTGTTAGATAGAACCATTGTTTTTATATACTTACAATGAATCCTAAAATGGTTGGGCTGAAAACTGGTATGCTGCAAAACAGGCCATTGTTTTGGTAGATAGAAATAATCCCATACAAAATTATTTTTCATGCAGAAGTATATAAAGATATATAAGGACTTACCCCTTGTGCTAATCAACTCCACACAAGGACTCCTTGTTTTTATTAGCATATAGTGACAAGGTGAGCTTTTGTGATCACCCTTCGTCCGTCGCCAGTCCGTCCGTGCGTGCGTCAACAATTTCTTGTCTGCATGATAGTGGTTTCATTTATGATTTTATTTTAACCAAACTTGCACACAACTTGTATCACCATAAGATCACGGTTCCGTCATTGAACTGGCCAGATCCCATTATGGGTTCCAGAGTTATGGCCCCTGAAAGGGCCAAAATTAGCTATTTTGACTTTGTCTGCACAATAGCAGCTTTATTTATGATTTGATTTTTACCAAACTTGCACACAACTTGTATCACCATAAGATCTTGGTTCCTTTCTTGAACTGGCCAGATTCCATTACGGGTTCCAGAGTTATGGCCCCTGAAAGGGCCAGAATTAGCTATTTTGACCTTGTCTGCACAATAGCAGCTTCATTTATGATTTTATTTTAACCAAACTTACACACAACTTGTATCACCATAAGATCTCGGTTCCTTTCTTGAACTGGCCAGATCCCACAATGGGTTCCAGAGTTATGGCCCCTGAAAGGCCCAAAATTAGGTATTTTGACCTTGTCTGCACAATAGCAGCTTCATTTATGATTTGATTTTAACTAAACTTGCATACAACTTGTATCACTACAAGATCTTGCTTCCTTTCTTCAACTGGCCAGATTCCATCATGGATTCCAGAGTTATGGCCCCTTAAAGGTCCAAAATTGGCTATTTTGGCTTTTGCAGCCATACAGAGACTTCATTTATGGTTTTATTTGATACAAACTTCCAAAATAACTTCAGCAACAATAAATCTTGGATTCCATGACAAATCAGATCCAATCATAGGTTCCAGAGTTATTTTATATCTGATTACCTCCCCAGATTGTAATCAAAATGGATTTATATCAGTAAGTACTTACAGGACTTATTTGAAATTTCATTATTGTTATTAGTTGGACTGAGACAATCAGGGTAATAACTGTGGACTGATTTTATGTCAAATTACCTCCCTTTACTTCAAATTAAAATTGTTATATCTCCATAACTAATGAAGATACTGATCTGAAATTTCATTTATGTCAACAGATTTATTTGGTAGATCCTTCTTTTGTACACTTACAATATTTTTTTTTAATTACTTCCCTTTTACGTTACTATAAATAGCTTATTTTTAGTAACTTTTTTATTATTGGCCGTAGGGAAAACACGAGACCAGTTTTCTGTGGTACAACATGGATGGTACCTCCAATTTTTAGGTGTATTTTAACATATCTATACCTTGTAAGATTTTTTTTTCTTTCTGGTTAAATTTCTTCCCTTTGTTGTTCCTGTCCTTTGGACTTAGATATTTTTTCTGAGGACCTTCTGGTCCTCAGGTGCAATGATAACAGGTGAGCGATATAGGGCTATCATGGCCCTCTTGTTTCATATTTCATATTAACTGATCTGTAAAAAAACTGATTTTCAAAGATTATGTAACATGTATGATTTTAAAATCAATATTTAATGAATTTAGGTCTACCAGCTACCCCAACCAAAGAAGTTTCTGTAAAGAAAGGAGAACTTCCAACCCAGCTCTATTTCGTTATACTGTGCATATGGCAGAAGTGGTATAAGGAAATAATATAATTGACAGGTATTGCTACTGAAATAAATTGAAGATTCAATAAACACCCTAGCCTATAATTAGGCTTTATGAATTTAAGTTTTAAAAATTTAATCCTCCATTATATTGAATGAAAATTAAATTTTATTTATATACTAAGACAATGAATGATTCAGTTTAATAGCCCTGGTGTCGAAGACATGGGAGGTGTATATAATGTATAAACTATAAGACTGTCACAATTCCTTGTGTACTCTGCTATCACTATTTCCATCAAATTTAAATGAAACTTGGTATACAGCATCAATATGAAGTTGATATGCGCATATTATCAGGACTTTCAAATCCTATTTAATATTAGCTCCCCTGAGCACAAAATGCTCAAGGTGAGATATTGTTATCACTCTGTCATCGTCCGTCTTCAACAGTCTAATAAAATCACTGACATGTTTGTTGCTGGGTCATCTGAGTGAAAAACTAGGTTACTAGGTCAGTTAATAGGAAATCTTGTAAATACTTAAGGCCACATTGTCTACCTCATCTTCGTAGGACTTTGTCAGAACATTTGTCTCCTAAAACCTAGGTCAGGTTTCACCCTTTGAAACTTGGTTATTTGTAGTTAAAAGCTAGATCATTAGGTCAAATCATAGAAAAAGTTGTTAACTCTGTAGGGGCCACATTTTCTTCTTGATCTACATAAAACTTTGCAAAAATGTTTGTCTCTATGAAATCTAGGTCAGTTTCAAAACTTGAATACCTGAGGTATTAAACTATGTTACTGGGACAAATCACAGAAAAAACCTTTTTAACACTATATAGGCCACATTTTCCTCTTGATCATCATACAGTTTTTCATAATATTTATCTCTGTGAAGTCTAGGTCAGTACCAAATTGGGTTACATGGGGTAAAAAACTAGGTCACTAGTTAAAACTTTGCCAGACTATTTGTCTGTATGAAATCTAAGTAACTTTTGTAACTGGCTCACATGACTTAGAAGCTATGTCACTAGGTCAAATCATAGAATAATATTGTTAACACTCTAGAGGTCACGTTTTTCATTTGATATATTCATTATATATTTTTATCAGAATATTATGGGTCACTTTGTATATAGGTTAAGATGAAACGAGATTATCTGAGGTAAAAAAAACTAGCTCACAATGTTAAAGCATATAAAAACCTTGTGAACAATCTAGAGGCCACATTTTCTATGTTTGATTTTCATTAAACTCTAGGTCAAATTTGAAACTGGATATTCTAGATTAAAATAGTCACCAGTTTTCCCTGTTTGGCTGTATGGAAAACTTTGAAAAGCGTCGTGTTTAGTTTTAAGTCAAGCTGTGAAAGTCAGGTGAGCGATCTAGGGCCATCATGGCCCTCTTGTTAGCTGTGAGCATGTTATACATTAGTTCTTTTTAAATCCTATTTTAGATAAGTGTTCCCATGTAGGTTTGAATATTGATTGACATAGGAGAAAGTGTTGCTCAGTCTGTTCTTTCTGATTACCTGCCTTTATGGTACAGTTTTATGAAATTATTTTTCATTCTTGTGATTAAATTATTTAAAATATGAACTTCAAAAGCATTATTTTATAATTTTATTTCAGCAACAACAACAAAAAATTATGAATTTTTCCATTGATTGGTGGTGGAGGGGATAATATTGTTGTCAGTATGAGAAGTAGAAGAAAAAGTAAATGGTAAGAACATCAGTGTTAACTCCTACTGTGCACAACCTAGATTTATTTCATGCTTAACAAGAATTGCACATGTCATAAAATGTTAAAAACATAACCAGGAGGTTGGTCTGCAGTTTGGATCTCAGTGATTTTAACATTGTTGAATATCATTATTTATTTAACATTTTAGCTCCACTATTCGGAGAATAGGGGTGCTATTCTACTCGCCCCGGCGTCAACATGAGCTTTCTTGGTTAAAGTTTCTCGGCAATCTTTGTCTTTCTTTGTTACTATTGCTTATATCTTACTGTAACTTCACATTAACATTGTTCAGCATGCAGACAAAGTATTTGCAGGGGCTGGTCCCATTATACCCAAGGTCAGGGTCACTAAGGTGTTATACCAAAGTTATTTTTAAGGTTAAAGTTTTTCGGCAACCTTTGTTTTTCTGTCATATCTTTGTTACTATTGCTTATAACTTACTGTAAGTTCACATAAACATTGTCCAGCATACAAACAAAGTATGTGCAGGGGCTGGGCCCATTATACTTAAGGTCAGGGTCACCAAGGTGTTATACTTGGGTTATTTTTAAGGTTAAAGTTTTTCGGCAACCTTTGTTTTTCTGTCATACCTTTGTTACTGTTGCTTAAATCTTACTGTAAGCTCACATTAACATTGTCCAGCATACAAACAAAGTATGCACAGGGGCTAGACCTATTATACCCAAGGTCAAGGTCACCAAGGTGTTATACTTACATTTTTTTTAAGGTTAAAGTTTTTCAGCAACCTTTGTTTTTCTGTCATATCTTTGTTACTATTGCTTATATCTTACTGTGTGTTCACATAAACATTGTCCAGCACACAAACAAAGTATGTGCAGGGGCTGGGCCCATTATACCCAAGGTCAAGGTCACCAAGGTGTTATACTTACATTATTTTTAAGGTTAAAGTTTTTCGGCAACCTTTGTTTTTCTGTCGTATTTTTGTTACTATTGCTTATATCTTACTGTAAACTGACATAAACATTGTCCAGCATACAAACAAAGTATGTGCAGGAGCTGGACCCATTATACCCAAGGTCAAGGTCACCAGGTTGTTATACTTGGAATTATTTTCATGTTGAATTTTTTCGAAAGCTTCATTTATAGACATATCTTTGGTACTTGACAAGATAATGACTTGAAATTAAAGATATTTCCTTATAATCATCATCTGCATATGACATGAGACATAAATTCATTTTACAGTCAAACCGCCGAATAGTGGAGTGCGCAGTCTTACGGACAGCTCTTGTTTCTTGAAGCATTATGTTATACATAGAAAGATATGCCAGCAATTGTCAGTTGATTTTATTATCATTGATGAAAAATAGAAGCAGAGAAATATACAAAAGCTAGATCAGACAGATCTGATAATGTTACTTTAATAAAACAATTGCAGTCTGTTGAGCCATTGGATATGATGTGATATTCATCACTCACTCCATTCAATATTGCCTTATTTTGGAGAATATGTGTTTATTACATGCCTGCTTGTGTAAGATAAGAGTTTTCCTACCTGAGGGATGATGTGGAATGAAAAACCTATATGACATAATTTCAGTGACGCTAGTTTAGACAGTGTTTTTTTCTTATGGAAAGATAGAAAAATCTATCCCTTGCATATGCTCGAACAAATGTATACTTTCCCCCGCTAGGTAGGCAAGAAAATTACATCATATCCGATGATTCAGTAGACAACAATTGTGTAAGATAACACATTCATACATTTTCATTTAACTTTATAGACTCGGATCAAAGACCTTTTCTGAACAGATTGAGAAAACAGAAGTCTACAAAACAGATCAAAGATGATAAAAAGGACGATGTTTATGCTCTGGAAAGAATAAGATGCTGTTGGAAATAGAGGACATTGAGTAAAAGAAAAGCAAAGACCAACAGCTATTTCTGTTAGAAAAATAAAAAAAAAACCAATAAACTAAAGTGATCAGTTTTCCCATTTGAAAACGAGGGTATAATAATGTATCTACATTTGTGTGCGCATTTTAGCGTTGTGATCAAATATCTATTTCCCCTGAAAAGAATGTAATATAAATTTGTACAATAGTGTAATTGTCCCCGGGATGGATCATGATGTATATTATAAATATTCAGGGTGTCATGTGCAGAACCCAGACCCTTATCTCAAAGGTCAAGGTAGCAATGTTTGGTAACGTTTTTGTAATAAGCTGGTATAGATCTAGTAACTGTTACTGGGAATGATTTGAATTTCACACATATGTTGATTGTGATGACATGACAGACACTGTGTAAGTTCAATAACTCTGTTTTGATATTATGGCTCTTTTTTTACTCGGGATTTTTTTTATTGAAAATATTGTTTGGATCTACTTTAATTTAACACTATCAGAGATTTGTACATTTGTTTCTCATTATGCGAGTAAATGGACCAAGAATCATTACTCAGACATGCATTTTGTTAGTATGAGGTGGATGAATTTTGTTATGACCCTTTGTGGTCTTTATGTATTTTTTTGGTTAAATTTTTAGTTTAGATTCACTTTTCAAATACTGTAAATGTTACAGCTTTTAAACTTTATACACAGTAACACTTGTCTTAATTATAATTAGATCAGTAAGTAGTAAGAACCATAGCTCTCTCTCTTTCTTGCATCTTTTAAACAGTGTACACTTTTCTCAGTTATTATTAAATTAGTAAGGAGTAAGAACCATAGCTTTCTTTGCAGCTTTTAAACTAAGTACACTTTTCTTAATTATAAATATTGTCACCAAACTTGGTGTATAGCAAGCTTATATAAATACTTTACTAGTGGTTGTACTTATGGCTGAAAATGTGGTTTTATGCCAGTGTTCTGTTCAGAAATTGCATAAATGAAGCAGACATTGTCTGAAAGTATCTCTAGATTAAGTTTTAAAATGATCTCTTTTCCTTATAACGAAATTTACTAGTTTATCAATTCTATACATTTATATATAATTCTTTTAACTCATTATGTTAAAATACATATAATAACATTCTTATATATTTTGAAATTGAAAAAAAAAGAAGATAAATATTCTGTTCCTGTACATCTATAATTATGAAGAAAAATGTGATAAAATTTCAAATAAGTCTTGTGAGTTGTCAATAAAATTTCAACAGATATCTTATATCTCTTTTTTGTTTATCAGAAACCTCATATCCCCACATACCTCTGTCCCACCAAATTGCACCCATCTGCTACTACCACAATCACAACAAAATATGTTTTACATATTCCACACCTACGTCTTATATCGTAACCGGACAATATACCCCCATCCCACCATTTTTTCTTATTTTAAATTTACTTATATTGTTTCAATGAAGCCCTCATACCCCACCCTAGAAAAAGAAACTGATTATTCTTTAGATTTCCTCATATCCACCCCCACCTCCCCTTCAAACAACAACAACAACATATTTCTCACTTTCACTTATATCCAATCCCCATTAACCACCATTCCTGATTTTCGTTCACATTTTTTGTTACATATTCCGCACTAACTATTAGTACATCCTACTCTGTTTTACACACATCACAGTGACCTCGATATTTGGGGTGCCTAACCTTAGACCAGTTGAAAAAGTCGCCCCCTTGCCAAGACCAATCCTTACGTGAAGTAGTGAGCAGTGGTAAAGAAGATAATCATGCATATAGTGAAATTGAGAAAATTTCGATAAAATGTTAACATGTTCATGACGACGCCGGAGAGTACAATATATAGCTTTTTCAAGTAGTCTAGCTAAAATGTTGGAGCAAGTATTCATGAAATGCACCTCTCCCGGAAAATGGAGACTGCTTCAACTTTTGGAGAAATACGTCAGTGATATAAGATCACTTGGACGAGTTCTATATCCATATTTACATGAAATGCCTACTTGGTACACATAGATAATGAACATGTATACTTTGTTAATCGTTGTTTTCTATAACAGATACATAACATTGACTTATTAGCTTATCACAAAGGTGACATCACACTAAAAGAAAAAAATCTTGTATATAGGTCTACATACATTTGGCGAGCATATAGAACAAAATGTTGCAAACCTCGCTCAAATATAGGCCTATATGTACTAGTGCTATATATAAGTGATTGACGGATGTGTGGACAAATCAAAAAAGCATGCAGTTTGATACTAGCAATGATATAGTTTACTAAAGTACTAAAAAAGCCCAAAAATTCTGGACTGCATTTCATGGAATATCCGACATGTAAGCCTAATTGTGTTACTGGATATCACTAAAAATAATTAACTTTTGACATTGCACTACTTATTGAAAGCACATTGAAAACTACTGACAGCGATGATGGAATACAGACCAAATTTTTCAACTTATTTTTTAATAAAACACATTTGATAATTTACCTAAACTTATTAAATTAGACTACATTTTTGAAAACGGGTAGAAATAGCTACAATTACGTAACACATGATCAAAAACAGGCCATATATGCACTTACGGTAACGGTCTCAATAGCAAGGCAAGATTTATATGTAAGTCCGGACACGTTAAGATACATCCGATATTACTGTACATAAAAACACATGTGGGTCATTACGGTAGATTTGGGTAAACAAGTTGTAAATGTTTACATTGGAAACGCTATAGACCAATCGTGTATCTGGATATTGTTGAAATCGCCGAGTGCGTGTGTTTCTTGCATTTTCGCTCCAAGGAAATGTGTCTAGCTGCTGTTGTTCTAGCAATTGCCCTGACACTGACGAACTCGACGGATGTCTACATGTAATGAGCTCGCTGTCACAACGGAGCGTAATCAGTCCTGAGAGATGGTGGTTGGTGGAGAGGGGGCGGACCGGGGTGGGGTGGGGGAGCGGGGAGACGAGATATTGGACGATTCAACGCATTATGATGATAATATTTAGCAAAAAAGACTTTTGATCCTACGAATTCCTGCTGGCACCTATCGCACTCCCTGATTTCACACCTAGATAGGACTTGTAACGTGTTTATCATGTCAGGATCCACTCACATCGGCGAAGCATCTCTAAGCGTGTTACCAAAAATCCGCCATATTTGAGTAATAATTATAGATTTGAGGAAGCCTTAGAGCTGTCTCAAATTAACAGACTCAACTCAAGCTTTGAGATTTGAGTTGAGTCAATAAAATGTTCGTGAAACGCATCTCAAATAATTACTCAACTTAAGTCAAAAGATGAGTACACTATTGAGTTTAAGTCATTACAACAGACTTAAGGAGGTAGGTTACCTTGTTACAAGGGTAAATTCAAATTAGTTGAACCGCAGCACATTTTTGTATTTCGTGTAATATGAAGTTTTAACTGCTACAATCTCAATTTCGTTTGTCTCTGTCCCTTCAAGTTCAATTTTTATCCTGGTTTGAAGAACATGACCCTCCAAAGGTATTTCATATTGAAAGAAGAAGGAAAATACGGATATTTAACACTTTTCAGTGTATTTTAGTTTCATTGATATCCGTAGAAGTCTGCATAATTGATAATTTTACTAGTATGCAAGTTATCTTTCTAATAAAAGCTTAAAGTGTATATGTCGCGGGGCTCGTGTTTCCATGGTAACGCATTTTCTCTCATTTTTAAACAACTATGTATAAAAATAGGGGTTTGCGACGGCTTCAGTGCCATTCTGTTAATGACCAACATTGAATATTTGGGTAATATTATTAGCAAAATACCAAGCACTTTATATGGTACCCTATTTTTCTTAAAGTTTAAAGTAACCATGGCAACAGAGATGTTTAAAATAGCTTATATCTTGCTTTTTGTCGTAGTTTCTTATAAAAAATATTGAATAAGATTATCTTTCTAGTTAATGTAGCTATAAAACATATTATTTCTTACGTAAGTTATATTTTCGTTTTATCTGCATTTATTCAAACAAATTTCACAGCTTAGAATACTTACCGCAGTACCCCTCGTCTGGCATTTTTCATGGAAAAATCGTTTAGCATACTGCTATTATTCTCATGGATATTGTTGAAATGAAAATAAAAGGCCGAAGCTGTGTTTCTTAAATAGACCAGTGTCAACGCTTTTGAATTTTACATTTAAATACATAGGTCACGGGCTTCGTTTCCATGGTAACATCAATTCAATTCAAGAAACCACAATTTTCTACCGAAATTTGAACAATTTTAGATCTTAGTTTTAGTATATAAGTAACAAATTATCAACGGAACCTGAAAAATAGGTATTACAAATCAAACTGCTAGATTTTTTATTTGAAAGTGGCCGTAACAAGTATCCTTTCACCCAACTATATTCCAAATAACATTGGTTACCATCATCCATTTTCTTACATTCCGCATAACATTTCAATATAACTACATAAAAGAAGCAAAATATTGATTTTTATTCAGAGCAAAAGACTCATAAAAATATTTCAGCAAATAATGGTTATTTGAAAATAGTTAAAATAATAAAAATGCACAGAATTACGTACTTTCAAGATGAAAACTATTAATTTTGCGCGGTAACTGACACGTAACGTCATGACGTCAGTGACGTCATTTTAAGGCAACATTGTTTTGAAGCGTTTCTGCGGCAATGTTTTCATTATTTCTGCATTATTAAACCATAAAGCATCAGATCGAAGACAGGTTCATGATTTGTTTTCAGAAGAATGAATATACAAACACATTTAGTTTGTCGTAAACGTCGTCGTAAATCGTCACGTTAGCTTCCGGTTGGACATGCGCACATACAAATATGAAGGTAACCTACCTCCTTAAGTTTTTTTGTGATACCGGGACAATTTACCTTCAAGTTGTCTTATATTCTAAAGTTGATGAAATGCAGGTTAACAAATAAAGACTTAGGAAGGGTAATTAAAATATGTCTGAAAATATACTTTTAGCCTGAAGATCAGTTTTACAGCGTCCCGAGTCTCCGCTGTCTCAGCGTCCTTCGTCTTGAATTCCTCTGTCTTTGCCGCCGTTCTATTTGTAGCATGATGAGAACTGGTACGATTTCTCTGTTAGAGTCAAGCCAGAATGCGATATAAACTGATATCATGTTTGATAAAGTATGCATGCGAATACTGTAGTTAATGTTTCTGACAATATCAGCCAGCTGAGTTGTTTTCACTAAATGAAGACACGCTTATGGCACATAAAATTCTACAAAGCTTAATGTATGCCAGATTCGTAAAATCGGTTACACTATGTATAAATTAAATCACGTAGCATTTCTTATGGTACTTGGGCATCTAAAATTACTCTTGCTTTGTCACTGGAAGACTGCAAGCCAACTGCAGGGTACACTTTGCAAAATGAGGGGGTCAATTTTCTCTAATGCTCCTATCTGCAATTTAAAAGTCAAAAAGATACATGTTGATACTGTTGTTCGGCAAGAATGTTATACAGATACTTTTAACCAACCAAAAGTACAAAAGTCTAGTACATGCGAGGCTTTTCTCGTTTAAGAATGTTTGAATGTGTAATAGTTATCATTTCTCAGGTCAACAAAACTCCAATTGACTCAATGCACGTGTTCTGGCATTTTATGTCATTTCGGAAGGCTTCTTCCTGCCCTTCTAAAAGGTTTCAACAACATCGCATTGACCTCATCACAAATATCCAAGATGTTTCCAAAGTATTTCAGATTTCAGTTTTGGAAGGAGATATATGATAGGTGATCACAGACATGATCAAATAAAATCTGTAAGAAGATCCTTTGGAAACATAGAACAGGTAATAGGTAAGGGTAGATTTCTCGGAAGCACAGAACACCAAAACACAGCCCCAGAGCCACGCATTTACATAGTAGGCCCACAACAAAAAGAAGCTGTAATGGAAAAATACTTCAGACGGGTTGCTTCAAACATCCAACAAGTACATATTAATATAAGCTAAATATTGATAAAGGGGAAAGAATTGGTAAGGGGCGAAATGGGATCGGAGATGGGCGAGGAATCCGAAGGGGGAAAGTTGAACAAAGACGAATATACAATTGAATGCCGTGTTCTTTAAAAACAGTCGTGAACCAAAATAGCGCAGACACTCATGTTCAAAAGATAAACACAAAACGACGATCAACTGAATATCATAGAGCCACAAAAACTTACTAAAAGTAAAGGGGGAGGGGTGCAAAAAGTAGCGTAAATGCAACGGAAAGGAGAGGGCAAAAGGGGGAGTGGGGCGGAGGAAACGCTTCCAAAAAAAAAACACAAGAAAACATACGCAACACACAATACAAGACAGACAAAACAACCTGTTGAAAATAGGGACACCGCCTTGGAACGGCAAAAATAGACGTACGTAGTAAATGTAGCCTCTGTAACGTGAGAAGTGTGCGAAGGTATGCAAAGTCATGAAGTAACGCGATACCTGCCCTGAGTTTATTTAAATTAGCAGATGAAAATCTACAGTATGGTAATTTGCATTTATTGTTTTACCGTTTTATGAATTACATCGCTGCAGTCCAAGAGGACAGATAACATAATCTAAGATAACACACATAACTTAGATGCTTAGATATCATAGATATCATAGAAAACATAACCTTAGATAACACTGATAACATCATCTTAGATAACACAGAAAACATAACCATAGATAACACTGATAACACCATCTTAGGTAACACAGAAAACACAACATTAGATAATTCTGTTAAGATCATCTTAGATAACACAGAAAACATAACGTTAGATAACACTGATACGATCACCTTAGATAACAAAGATAACATCACCTTACACCACACATACACCATCACGTTACGTACACGCTTTTTCCGCTTGAACTTCTATGGAGTGGCTGATCAATGACAAACTTTCTTGGGTGATATTTTGATCTAGCAGAAATGTTTACTGCTGTATTTTCTAACCTCACCATATCACAAACACAGAAAACATAAATTGTCAAGATATGTGCAAGGCCAGGTAATGTATTCTGACATGCAACGTCTTTCGTTCTGCAATATTTACCATCCCTTTCGAACATTTGCCTTTTGATGGATCCTGGTGAAGAAAATATCATTTTTTGTCTTGAAAACGTTGGACAAGTACGATGCCACACTTACGCCGATGAAGTCTTTACATGGTGGACATATACGCTCACCGGTTGTACTCTGGTCATGTTTACTGGAAAAAGATTGTAACATTAGAAAGACTGCATATGGCAAAAAAAAAAAACGATTGAATTATTCTTTTTTGTTGTTTCAGAACAGATATCTTTGAATGTGAAACTATCATCTCGTAGATACTATATCTGTGTATTCATACGGCATTTACTTCTGTTGATTAGTTCTAAGTAAATTAGCTATAAGAAAAAGACTATTATTGAACAATATGTGCAAATGTTAAGAAATGTAATGTTGACAGACATGTGAATTGTTTTACTCACCAACCGTCTTTAGCATGATATCCAACCGAAAATCTCCCAACACCAGGCTGTTCTTTCAACGAAAAGCCCTTTGGTATGAAGCCTATAGCTTCATAAGAAAATGACATTAAAATGCATAACAAAGAGAAACAATATAATCTTCAACCAGATAAGCTAGTTCATATAAATTAAGTTATTGTGGTTTTCATAGGTAATATTAAGTTGTTTTTTTTCTACCACAATGGTTAGATATATAGATTCAAAAAAAATTACGATGTATACGACGTGTGCAGTTCTTCAAAGAAAATTAAATCACTAGTCTTTTTATATTAGAAAATGTCTGCCAGACGCGTCAGAATTTAGTTATGGTGTAAATGTTTGATTGTGCAATATTAAAATAATGAAATACAGTTACAGGTTATTAACAAGAATATCAAAATGAAAGCGAATAAGATATTGACCAATACTGCCTTTGTCGTCGCTACTCATTAATTCAACTTCAAAATATGTGCCTGCTTCTATAGCTCTTTTTTTCCGATAAACAAACCGATGTCACCTTTTCCGTTGTCTTTGTAATTGAAAAGAGATCAACAACATACGAACGATTTGTTATGTGTTAAAGAAAACAAGTAAGAAATGGTTTCACGCAAATCCATTCTTACGTAAAGTACTCCCCAGCCGTAAGCTGTGAAGGACATTGAAAAATTCCCTTTTTGCCTATGGTACTTCTCAGCCATAACATTAGAAGCAAATATGAATGAGTTCAAGTAAATTATTTCATACTGGAGATACTCCTGACTGGCTTTAAGTAGAGTAAGGAACTAGAAACTAGAAATGTCTCCAATCTATTATTTTCTAACCTGAGGTCCTTCCCCTAGTTATAAGGTAAGTAATAAGCGAACAATCTTTTCATTCATTTTCTTTCTCACATGAGGTACTCTCCAGTCACAGGATGAGGACCAAGCTTGATATCTCCTTAATCCATTCTTGTCTTACCTGAGGTTTTTTCTAGCCGTATGGTGAGATCATCAGCTGGTAATGTCTGCAATCGATTCCTGACTAACCTGAGGTACGTTCCTTGCTTGCTTGTTTGGATCTAATTTTAATTTAGATATGTAACGGCAGGCAATTAATATAAACCGGCGTCCGTTGATGCTGTAACAGTACAAACCTAGTAACTGCCAACTTCCCCACATCAATCAGCGGTGGAGAACGAATGATTTCAGACTTTATCAATTTGCCGCGGAGAGCATATGCCTCGCTCAGTATATACGAGCTTTCCCTCTTGAGACAAGTGGGCGGGCTTTGAGGTACTCTCCAGCCGTAAAATAAGAAATAATTTAGAATTATCTTCAATATATTCCGTTATAACCTGAAATTCTCCCCAGCCATGAGGTAAGATAACAGTCTGCCAATGACAAAAATCAGTTTCTATCTTACCGAGTTAATCTCCAGACAAAACGTTGAAATGTTTTGAACTAATTTATCACCTGCAGTACTCCCAGACCATACGGTCAGTAAGAAAATGGAAATGTTGCCAGTCATTTCCCTCCTTACCAAAGGTATTCCCCATTCATACGGTAAGTAACCAGAAATGACTTCGAACATTTTCTATCCACCTGATGTTCTTCTCAACGTTAACCTAAGTAACAAGCTAGAAATGATCTAAAGTTACTCCTTTCTTACCTGAGGTACTCTCCAGCCATTAGAAGGTTTTCACATCTGAGTTGATTTTCAAATCATTACTAAAATAATAATAAGACAAGATTATTATTATAATAAGAAGACAGTTATAGGATCATTTATTATATTTGAAAAAACTATATCGTCAAATAAAAGGAACCAGCAGAAAACTGCATATTATATACATATACAAATGTCCTTTTCGGACCAAGCTTGTACTATTCATTTCATTTTTAATGAAGTGTGACTCCATATGTGTCGTCTAAGTAACACTTAAACGCCCTATGATGAAATTAATACACATTCTTGCATAAAAACTACTTTTTTCACTGGATCCGCCCATGTATAAACGGGAGAAAAATCGTGTGCAAACAAGGCAATTCACGTGCTGTTTATGATATATACATGATTTTTATTTTTGAAATGCTTTGCCAGGGACGTATGTATGTATTTCTGCGCAGACTGATATTTGGCATCTGCATCTTGTTTCTTCCATAATAACCTCTTCTTGTAGCATTATAGGTACAATGTTATCCATAGTATGTTTAGCTGTATCAGTTTCCAACCCCAAACGTACTGCCCCCATCAATGTACGCACTAGCTTCTCTTAGAGTTTACTTCCTTTACAAAGCGTCTGTTCAGTTATTGTAAATAACTGTGAATAAATAAGTATCGCGTGTAACTTGTGCTATTGCCCGTTTTTAGGTATTATATTAATGATTTTTATTAGTATCAGCCGGTTTATTTTTACCTGATTGTTCGCAGAATTCATATAATAAACCTCGAAAGCTAGTCACTAGCTTCGTACTCATCCGTACTCTGTTTGTTCGTACTCAAAATAATTCGAATGTAAAGTTGTTATTCTTTAAATAATTGTGTTCCTGTTTATCAATTGTTTTAGTTATATGCAAAATTATGTGTAATGTAACGTTTGTAATAACTAAAAATAAAAATAAGATGCTCAAAAACCTTCAAATCACGCTTTTAGTAGTGTTGTTGTTATGTGTGCCCCGGTTATGGATATTTAAAACATGTTTACCGTTTCCAAGAACAACAAGAATGGTAAATAAAAAATGTACCGGAATCGTCATGTCATCACATAAGAAAACAATGCATTTAGTCGTCGTGTAATGTTTTTTTATGCAAGAATAGCGACAATACACGTTTGTTTTGTGTATTAACGCCAACAGATGCCCTTGGGATATGTTTGTGACCTCGACCTTCGGTCTCGGTCACAAACAATCCCACGGGCTTCTGCAGACGTTAATACACAAAAAAACGTGTATTATCTCTACATTCATAGAATATAATTTCTCACCCAGTTCTTATGCCTAGACGAATCTCTCGTGCATGAAATATTTGATTCTAGAAGCTCTTCATAAATTAGCTCTTCGTAGATAATTAAAATGTAATGTGCATTTATTCACTAACGTACACTATGTGTATTCTGAACATATTGTAAGACAACATACACATAACTACGAACGTTAACAACTCATGGTTTTGTTTCTGACTACCTTCCAACCTACCCACATACATACATAATCAATATGTACAAAAATATATTAAAGTTATGCATTTGTTTGTCATATTTAGTGGCCTTTAAGAATGTAGCATTGGTTGGACACATTGGTCATTAAATTAATTTTAGCATAACTAATTTTATCAAAGTGATGTATCATATTGGGCTGCATAAGCATTATTTCAAGCTATTTATTTCATTGGAGCTTTAAACTTTATAACATTAGATATCAATGAAATGCACCAGCATATCTGATTTTACTAGATATCTATACAGTGAGCCTATAATCATATATAAGTGTTTTAGATACGGCATTATCTAACAAATTATTTAATGACACTCGTTCTTCAGCCCGCCCGCTTAGGTCAGTAGGGAGAACGTTGGTCTATGAATCGCGGGTTTACGAGTTCGAGCCCTAGGAAAGGCGTATGTTCTCCGCGACGATTTGATAAAAGACATTGTGTCTGAAATCATTCGTCCTTTACATCTGATATTTAATGTGGGGAAGTTGGCAGTTACTTACGGAGAACAGGTTTGTACTGGTATTGAAACAAGGAACATTAGTTAGGTTAACTGTCCGCCGTTACATGACTGAAATACTGATGAAAAACATTAAAGTGGAATGCGCCCCAATTTTTTTTTTTGCCGAATTTTGACCTGAACTTTATACAGTACAAAATTCCAAATATCTGCGATTGAGCTCCGGTTTAACTTTGTCGCCATAATGTTCTTTTTTTCTTTTTTTTGCTATTGTGTCACAAATATGGCCCCTGACGTCACTTTTCGTGCAACGCCCAGTTCCGGGTGCTTTCGGTATTGAAAATAGAAAATAATTGTCACTTTGCATTCAGAAAATGCTACTCAATGGTGAAAAATTCAGCGAATTACGCTTAGGACGCCAGTGACGATATTGCGACGTCAGAAAGGAAAAACTCACATCACATTAAAGGTGCAAATAAAGACAAATGAATAGACATAAATCTTAAAAAAAGACTACACATTTTGAAATATAGTACTAAACATTACGATAGCCGTGCAATATTCCCTTGAAATCAACACATGTACAGAGAAACAAATGATTGTTTCTGTATTTTCTTAGACTGACATGGGGGGTCATTTTGTCCTACTTTCGTGTTTATCGCTTTTCCGTAATCGGTCGGAAATTCTTCGGGATCACGTGATTTTAAAATTGTTTCAAACGAATATCCATTGAAGACGCGCAACAAAATAACTGTATTTCCACGATGGTAACTATGCACGACTTGCACGAAAAATATGAGATGTACAAAATTTAAATTTAAAATTGACAGTGACATATATTAGGCCAAGACAATATGTTTAATGTCTAAAATCTTATGACATTAATGTAGCCATGTGTACATAAATAAGTGTATTTAGGTAAATTTCAATCATACTTTGTTTCTGCAGTGTAAGACAGTTACTCATTTATATTCTTAAAATTATACTAGATAGATAAATAGATAACTTTTAATTCCTCCAATACTGAAGAGCACAACATATGTACATGAAACAAATATGATCATATATGTACAGACACAGAACAACAAATACATTAAGACATGATATGACAATCACCATTAAGACCATTATAGAATGCTACATCACAATAAAATGTTTTACATACCATTAATGACCAAGTGACCTAACACGTATGTAAAAAGTGTCGAGTTAAAGTTATATTTTTGACATCAATACTTACATATGATATTTTGTTTCAGAAGACAAATAAACTAAGATCATATCAGACACATCTGGCGTAAGAACGTTAGAGGTATCCTATCACAGCTGCCTTTACATACTAGAGTCGATACAGTAATTTGATACTCTATATGATACAATATTACTTACAAAAACTGATACAATATTACTTACAAGCATACACAGCAAAACATACAGTAATTATTCACTAGCCAACCTATCTGAGACTTGGAACGAAACCGAAAGTCAAGTCAAAATTTGATTGACCGAGAGATGTAATTTTATACTGTTTACACTGAGAAAAAAGGGAAATAAAACAACAACAATGAACTAAGACTTTTACCAAAATCTTCACTCGAAACGAAAAAGTAAGAATATGGAAAGGTTTTTACATAATTATACTTTACTGCATGTTCTTAAAATGTTTTTTTTTGTTCATATGGAGAACTAGCATTGTAAGAATACTAAAAATTATACGACCTTTGATACGCGATGAACAGTCGTTCGCACAATAAAGCAATCGTTAATACAGTTCCTTAAGCAACCATGTATAAATCATTTATCAAATTTAAATGTCTATTTCATCATACGTAACAGGAGTTTGGCAGCATTATAATACTTTAAGCTGTACCCGTCTGATTCAGCGGCCATTTTGATATAAAACCAGCATTGTTCCTTAGGACGCAATGAAAATGTTTATGCAAATTTTGCGACACCGTGTTGCGTTATGACAGTATCCCAGAGTTCCAATTGAAAGGAGCTGTTCTTTGCACAGTAGCAAATTAAATGTACTGTGAGGTCTTCTGTTAGATATCCATACTTGTGACATTTCTGAGCAAACGATCTAGAGAAGTGTTTTCCAATTAAGTCCATAAGAAAGGTACACATAAACAATAACTTAGGATTCCTTTTAGCAATCAACCACAACATACACGGGCGTTCAAACATTATCAACCAAGTAATATCAGAAATACTGTCCTGGATATGCGTTACTCGTTGAGCAGTTTCAAATCGTAATACAGCATTTTTCAAAATAGTTTTCCAAGAGTATTTGGAAGGGAAACAAGATAATCTCATATATTCTTCCAGGAAACTCTCTAAACCATACTTTTGAAGAAGTCTGTATGCCTCTGGGATGAAACCGTGTCTTTGTGTATCAAAATTTACAAATCTTATCAATCTTTGCATGAAAATATGTTTGGCTAAATACCTGCTCGGGAGATTGCATAGTAGACCGGGAAACTGGAGCTTTTTATAATCAACAATAGTCTCAATAGGGTTCGAGTTTATGGCACTTAATCAAAATTCAGTATTAGTATTTGGTCTAAGTCGTTGCATTGATTTCACACAAAATCTGTGAGCTCTCTCCAAAGATAATATGTCAGTTACTGAATATGTATTCCACAGTTCGCGTCCATATAGAGCCTTTGGTAGAACGACTGAATTATATATGGTTCTTACAGTGATAGGGTTTATGGATAGGGTATTAACCCATCATTTGAAACGCCTAAGTAGGTTCCTCTAATCTTCACACATGCCTGGTTAATAGATGTTTTTGATGACATGAATTTGTCGCATATAAGACCGAGATGAGTATAGTCTTCAGCTTCTGGAATTTGTTCACTTCCGAGCATAAATCTTCTAGCTGTAACAGAATTAGTATTTTCGTTAAAGACAATAACTGCACACTTGCTGGCATTATAACAAAAGCGCCACCGTTTCGAATATCTGTCACATATACTCAACATTTCATCCAGTCCTTGCTTTGAGAAAGATATTAAAACCATGCCATCTGCCACTGTGGGTGAACAGACATTCATGCCATGTATACACATTCCATTACCACTGCTTTCAAGTTGTCGTATGAGTTCATCAATGAAGATTAAATAGAGCAGTGGCGAACTTTTTCCACCTTGACGCATGCCTTGTAACACTTGAAATTCGTTTGATAATAGACCATTGTATCTTACGCGGCTGGATGCATTTTTGTAAAGTTCTTTAAAACAGATTAGGGTTGTATGGTCTATATTTAACTCTATTAATTTGTAAAATAGTCCCTCATGCCATACATTGTCAAATGCCTTCCTTCCATCAAGGTAACATACATAAAGCTGTGAAGAATTTTCTCTAGAAAAATAGACACATTCACGCAACACAAAAGAAGTCATCATGCAGCCTAATTTTTCTTGAAAGCCGCCTTGTTGTATACTTAATTGATCAATTAACATGTCTTTACATCTTGACAAAAGCACCATTTCAAATACTTTCAGTATTACAGATGATAAAGTTGTAGCACGATAGTTGTTCGGGTCATCTTTCCTCTTTTTACCTCCTTTATGTAATGTAATAATTATTCCTTTTTTTAAACTATCTGGAATGTATCCATGCCGCAGCATGTACGTAAAAACATTGGCTAAAATACCAGAAACTATAATATTTGCACATATCAGATATTCATATGTAACACCGTCTTCTCCACCTGCTTTACCAGTTGGTAACGTCTTAATTATATCCTCGACGACTTCCGGTAAGACTCTTACGTGACGGTCTGTTCTTAAACGACTGAAAGTTTCATTCACGCTATCTGTAACAGTTTCTTTCCATACCTCATCAAACGTTTCCGAATCCAAGGGAGAATATAGAGACTTGAAATAATTGCCCCACTGTTTTGTTAACTCTTTTCGATCTCGAATAACTTCATTTTGAAATTTTATACCGGAACCCATTTTTGACCGAGATTTTCTTTTCCTCGACTTAATCATTTTCCAAAACTGTACCGAATCGACTTCAGCCGTTTTATCTAGTTCTTCATCCTGTAAGGCCAAGAAATTATAAACCTGACTTCTATGCATTTGTCTCAATATGCGCTTTGCAGTCTTATAATTAG
Organism: Mercenaria mercenaria; assembly: GCF_021730395.1. Lineage (NCBI taxonomy): Eukaryota > Metazoa > Mollusca > Bivalvia > Venerida > Veneridae > Mercenaria > Mercenaria mercenaria. Next base: position 39,500 of record NW_026459050.1, read on the forward strand.
CATAACTAATATTTGTTTCATCACGCGGCCTTCCTTCACGACACCATGCGTTACGTAAAGACACCATTTTCTTGTGATAGTTAGATAACTCTTCAGTCCAGTAAGGTTTCAGAAATGATTTAAACTTTTTAATTGGGAGAACAGCTTTTGCACTATTCAATAATTTTACCGTGATTGTAGAAATTGCATTGTCAATTTCGCTCTTCCCTAAACATAACCATTCAATGTTTGTCAATTCATTGTCGCACAGTAGCATATTCTGATACTGCTCCAAATCATTATAAGTTTTCCAATTAATGTTAACATAAGTATTTGAATTACTTCAAAAAATAGGCTCAATAAATAGCTGTATGGATAATAAAACAGGCCTGTGCCTCGAGACATTTAAACAATGGTCATCCACAATTTTGCAACTTAAAATCAAGTCTACAGGTAAACATTTCTACAGGTAAACAAATGTGATCAATCAATGATTTAAAGCGATTGTCATATGAAACATATGACTATCTAGCACCAATACATGAAGTCATAGTATTGACCGCTTTTAAGTTACAATCCAATAAAAAGTTTATCAAGAGCATATCCCGAGTACTAAGGCAATCATTGTCACATTTTGAGTTAAAATCGCCCATGAAAATAGTCACACCACACTGCGAGTATACAGTATATAGGTCATAAAGTTTGTCAATATAGTCTGTAAAAGATGCAATACAATGATTTGTACATGGCAAATATACTTGAAAAATGAAAATATACTGATTTGGTGCTATTTCAAGCTGTATACCGGCAATTCGGTCATCTTCTATGTTTAACGGCAGTATAAAATCATCATATTTCCTATGCCACATAATAGCAATGCCCCCTTTACCAACTTTTCTCTTAGTCTTATAATTGTACAATTCAGAATCACAAACAGCATGGAAATTGTAATCACTAATTATACTGTCAAAAAAATGTTTATTATGCGGAAACAACCAATGTTCAGATAACCCACATATATCTATATTTCTGTTTATAAGTATCTCCGAGAGGTATGATGCACTTGACATAAGTCCCGTTAAGTTCCATGTCATTATGTTTAGATCCATTATTCAACAGTATACAATTAATCTTTTGATTGCTACAATGATTACTGTAATATATCAATCAACTTGTTCAATGAGATAATTGAAAGGATTTTCGTGAATAAACGGTTCATTTGACATAATATTACAATTGAGACCTGTCTGCCCCACATCTGATGAACGCTGACGCCTCACGCCTTGCACCGTTTGCTGTGATCTTTTCCTTGCATCACGTGACATCCAAGGTACACATTTCACGTGATCGGGCCAAAATCCATCCTTCAAAACGAGATCAGAGTTTTCGTCTGCTGCAACGTTCAGACGCACAAGAACTTTATTCGGAGATTTTTATATGGGGAATTTCCGTAATGTAAATACCTTTGGACCAGAATTTAGATTAACATCACGATACTTAAATCCACCTTTTGAAATAAACGTACTAAGTCTGTTAACATCTAATTTACGTTTGAAGCCAAGAACACAGAAATGTTTCGTGCGTCTGCATCTTGGACGTTGGAACTGTTCAGCATTTGTCTTTTTATTTATTCTATTTGTAATATGAACCGAGATCGGTTTTGGCATATCCGGGCTCGAGCCATTCACGTCCACATTAGGGGGTTCCTGATGAAACGGTCTATTCGTAACGCGAGCAGGGATAGGTTCCGTGTCTTGCACATTTTGCACAGTGACTGTAGAATCGCTGTGTTGTATATAAGGGGAGTCCGTCGTGCCGGAGCACTGATTTACATTGTCGCCTATCTCTGGTACGATTGAAAGGAAATACGTGATTTCTGTAATCGTTGCATTACGAGCTGGGGAATAATTATCTGTGACATTTTGTCTAGGAATAGGTACATTACCGAGCTCAGAGCAAGCTTCTGGAACTGGAACTTCTTTAACCATGTTTTGCTGGGGCACGGCTTTATCCTTCGAAATTGATACAAGTTCAGTTGAATCAACTGAATTTTCCAAAGTTTGACACGGAGCAAACTCAAAACAAGTCTCTAGCACTGGAGCATCTACCATTTCGTTTTCGTTGTTCACTTGGTATTTAGAGATTGAGACTAGCTCATTGAGAGATTAACTGAAAAAGTTTACAGACGAAGTTGTAAAAGCACTTTTATTCGGGAAGGGCCTGAATTGTCCTTATGAAAACTTGTATTATAGCTGTATATTACCTGTATTATAAGAATGATTTTCATGAAGATTTTGTGAGTTAAAAAATTGTTGAATTCCATGTGCTAAGTTTGTAAAAATCACGTTATCGTTTGGGCATATGATATATTTTGCATCTATTTATAAATTATAGCCTCGTTCCGGAGGATTCTTCCGAAAAAGTCCGAAGATGCTCGACGGGTTCGTAAGCAGTCGGAAAGCATACTTTCGGTTTGACATAGGCAACATTTTTCGTTTATTTGTTAGTTATTCTTGAACATATTCATGACTATTTGGTCAGAACCGATGCAGTGGGCCATATTTTCAGTAAATAGGAAGTCTCAGCTACAAACTCTGGTTTTCATATAATACTCGTTCGGGTTTTAGTAAAGGACCTTTAATTGAATCGACATGAAAGTATTGAGAACATATGTTGATATTTGCTAAGGAAGTGTTAAAGAATAAGTCGATTTTTTAAAAACATGTAATAACATTCAGGTGATTATGGACCTGTTCCGAAAAGAATAATTGTAGATATGAAATATCTTACTGAGATATTTGATAAAAGGTGTAAATTATGTAAATGACATTTCGCATCTAAGGATATTATCGAAAAAAGACTTTTGATCATTGGTTGATCAACATGTATTATGTGTGTTGATTCCTAGATATAACTTAAAATTATTTAAATTCAAGTGTTCAGAGTGTGAACACGAAACTACAATAACTGTTTCTACATCTATATCTGGGCATCCGGAGAAACAGATATGGCTTTTACTTTTCCCGTACTTCTTTTATCTGGAAGCTGCAACTCATGAGGATTTTATGAAATATTTTCTAGTTTCCATTATAAAGAGCGTGTAACTTCACTTGATCAGAAGGTTCAAGCCAAGAAATAAATTATTTGGATCGGACCAGCAGTTGTGCTTGATTGTAATAAAAAGACACTGTCACAAGAATAAATTCTCTGCGTCCGAACAGCTGCAATACTTTTTAGTCATCCGAAGATCTTCTTTTTAAGAATATAGTATGTTCGCTGGACTAGCTGCTCTGCCTTTTTTATGACCTCACTTTCTTTGTCTCTTTGTCTCTTTCGTGCCGAAGGTCGGAAGACTGATCGCTAGTCGTTTACCAAGGATATAAACATGATATCAATTGCTCAGCATTATGCGTATAGAACAGACTCTTCTCTCAAATCGTAATCTCGCACGAATGAGATGTGGAGATTGATGTCTAAATTGGTAGAATTTGTTTCATGATTCACAATAAATTAATCCGTGTAAAAATTATTAATTTCATATCAGATATAGGATCTGGTATTCTGTTTTCGTGCTGATTATACATGTGAAATGGAGCAACAGTCCGACATGCGTCGATAAATATTTCCAGTAAAATCAAGCAAACCCTCATATCATAAAATTACATATGAACGAAATTTCTAAATGTTTAAAACATGTTTAAGTACCTATTTTCACGAAATTAATTCGTCAACTGATCGCATACTAGCTTTTTTACGAAGCTAAGTTAGCATTTTGCATCAGACGGAGAAGATTAGTAACAGAATAGACATCTATTCTTCAAGCTTTGAATCTGCATTTTGAAACCATCAGTAGGAATAACAAATTAATAGTAAAAAGTGGGGCCGTCTTATCAATATCGTAATTTTACGAGAAACTTGCGAGGTCCATTTCTCGTAAGTTCCGATTTACGAGAATATTTATGATTCTCGCAAACCGTCTTATCAACGTCCTCGTAAGTCCGCATATCGCAATCCTCTTAACTTTCTCGTAACTTTATCGTAACTGGTTAAACACAGTGACGCAGTCTACATTTTTTTAACGTCGTGTAAATAAAACGGGCACTTGCTTAGTAACAAAACAACCGGCATAATCTAAACAGAAACATGTAATAAAATTTATGAATCTTATTTAATAAGCATATTTTATAAAAGTTTTCTTCGGCGGAGAGATAAATGTTTTAAATAAATGTGTCCCAAAACACAAACAAAAATATTCGCACCGGAAAACTAGTTAGTTGAGATGATATTGAAGTGTTCATATTTCGTCTGTTTGAATTCGGACTGGTAAAAAAGCAATTTTTATGCGTACATCATATTCGGTAGATCTGACGTTGTGTAAAATGGACAAAGCACAGGTTGTAGTTCTCACCTGGGATAAACATGTCACTTTTTTCAAAACTAGTAGGAAGTAACTGTACGGATGTGTAGCCTATATTGATCCTCGATGTGTTTTCTGATCGTCCGAGAATTGGTTTATCGTGCGCAAATGATAAAGCATGTTTCATTTTTAAATGATCTGATAATATTTTAAGTAGATATATTTTACAACGATTGATCCTACCATAGAAGAAATTTACAAACAATTCGAAAAATCGTGATTTGTGAGAGTCTGAATTGTGCGTTGGTGTATAATCGGAAATACATTTTCATCTTAATCACAGCCATTTGTACATAATTGTGTAACCACAAGGCATTGAGTCATCTTTTTATCAAACAAACTATAATAATGTCATAGCCTTTATTTTACTATTGTCATAGCAATTCCCGGCGTCGGTTCGTTACTCTCTTATTCCGTTATATGAAAAGCCTCACATAAGATGAAATAGGCCTAATACAAAATTGCACAAACAATAACTTACGCATTGTGTAAAGAAATACAAAACACAATATCAACAATATATCTAAATATTTTTTACCACAACTGAAGTGAATTAAATAATTCAAAATGATTTGAATTTGAAATAGGCCTAATAGTATATGTAAGATTTACCATCTTACAATTAGGAGTAGAAATAAAATCTGGCAATTAGATCCCGGGAAAGTAGATCGTAGGAGTAGAAAGACTGTTCTGAGGGCCGAAGAAATTCGGCGGTGAAAAGTGCAAAGGGATTTTTAAAAAAAACCAGTCCAATGTATTTCTTTCTCTCATTCAATTTCACATTCAGACACGACGATTGGACATATTAAAAAGAAAAAAAAAACATGACAAGTGTGCACAAAGACTGCATGGACAAACACACGGATGAATTACCTCTGGAACCTACGTTGATATCTGTGATATTACGTACATTACCATGGATCCCCGATTCAATAAAATAGCAGACGATACAAACATAACCCTCGGGAACCTCCGTTAATATTCGTGATATAATGTACATTACCGAGGATCCCTGATTCAATGAAAACGAAATAATAGGCGAGCGGATCAGGCGACGCTCAAACCCCTAAAGCTTACTGGGTATCGTTTTGAAATGTTAAAATAAAGATATATGTCATCAATTACGATATTTTCGGTTTACTCCGAGCTACAGTAAAATGCTAATGTTTGTATTGTGAATTTGGATGACGAAAACGGCCATGTATTATGAAAATTTAAAATCATCACCAAATTTCTTTCTTAATTTTTCACGGGAATGATACCTCCAGATCTTTCTAGAAAACTCACTACTCTCACTCAAAATCTTGGAGCCATCATTACCATCACCCGTCTTATACTTCCTTTACATACGTGTATTCCCTAACTAAATCTCAGTGTTTCAACGGTCTAAATCCGGAATCGCGCCTTTTGTGAAAATTAACTATCATTTTCAAGAAATAATGTTTATTACTGACAGAACTGTTATGTGAAAATGATACAAAATAAGACATTCAAAACTGACTGCTGAACTGAGACCTATGCATGTATCATTGAAGACTTTATATAAAATTTATTATGTGCCATGAAAGAATGTATAAAAGTATGGTTCCTTGTTACGGTCTGCGTATAGTATTCTGGATATTGATAAGTGTCACGCAGACGAATTGCTATAATTTGAAGGATTGTGTAAGAAATAAAGAAACTATTGATGTGTATAGGAGGTTAGGAACATACCCTGAACATAACTTGAGGCAATTTTCGGACATTTGGGAAAACCATAGGAGAGGCAATGGAGCTGATGTACAAACTTAAAAACAGTACGATTTCTTTTACATAACCTGAAATGATTTTGGCCCGGTTAAATGCCCTATAAACTACAAAGGATACACCATTGAAAAAGATACGATCTATCACGGCCCAATTTGCAAGATTTTCAAGTCCTTCTGTGTAACACATATGAGCCGCGCCATGAGAAAACCAACCTAGTGGCTTTGCGACCAGTATGGATCCAGACAAGCCTGCGCATATGCGCAGTCCAGTCAGGATCCATGCTGTTCGCTTTCAAAGCCTATTGGAATTAGAGAAACTGTAAACGAGCAGCATGGATCCTGACCAGACTGCGCGGATGCGCAGGCTGGTCTGGATCCATGCTGGTCGCAAAGCCACTATGTTGGTTTTCTCATGGCGCGGCTCAATTTGTATGCTTAAAATAACTATGAATGTGTAGAAATATACACAAGACGATGTACGGTACCATGTTTCCATGCATTGCATTGCACCAGTTGCTTGGTAAGATTAATGAATGGTGTATCCGAGTGGTAAAGGTCGCTGACTTCGAATCACTTGCCTCGCTGTGGGTTCGAAACATCACGTGAGGATGTTGTCAGTATGGCTTACGGAAGGTCAGTATTCAGAAAAGTGTCCACTCGTTCTTAAAAGAATGCCCGGATCGGCACCTGTGATTAATTATTGCATGTACTATTCAGAATTTTTCTAACTGACAGACATACCTATCTTACTCTGTCGAAATACTTTAGGTTGACAGGACAGGTGTACAGAAACAGTGTGCTAGTTTCTATGATTTCAACTAGTGACGTATATTTTGCTCGCAGATGAACAGTTTGTAACTTGAATTCATCAAAACAAAAACATAAAGTAGAAAATGTGACATTAGTTGTAAACGTGTATTTTTGCGATTTGATCTAGATTTTTATCCAAATTTCAGACTTGGTCGCGATTTTACGAAAATAAACATTCCGGCCTTGTTTCGTACAGATCATGACGAAATGACAGGTATGGCTGTTTCTTTCCTAACCTAGTGATAACAAAAAACTTCCCATACTTCAATACAGGTTCAAACCCCGGCTTAGTATGTAAATCATATGAATGAGGATCTTTTTCACTTTGACTTTGACTTTGACTCATCAGCAGCAAAAACCTCAAGTGTCATATGTTGAAAATAGAAAATAAGTCTGTGAAGTTAGGTATTTTTTGTTGTTTAATTCACACCGGCAATTATATGTCATATGGCGATTTTCCAGCTTTGATGGTGAATGAAGACCCCAGGTGCCACTCCGTGCATTATTTCATCATAAGCGGGCACCGACCTTCCGTAAGCCAGCTGGATAGCTTTCTTATATGAAGAATTCAACACCCCGAGTGAGACTCGAACCCACGTCGGTTAGGGGTAAGTGATTTGAAGTCAGCGACCTTAACCCCTCGGCCACGGAGGCCCCCTGTGAAGTTAGAGTAGGAGCAAGTGTTCTATAGTTATTAAGCAGAAACTTATCAGTCTAAGGGTCAGTGACCCTGACCTCCGACATACTGACACGTAAAATGTATAGGTCATTTACATTCAATCTCTCTAGGACGTTTAAAGGCTGTAGGCTAAAGGGTTCTTCAGATATTGGCCGGAGAACATTTTCAGTCTAGAGGTCACCATGACCTTCAAACAACTGACCGTAATGATCATTTGATGACAACAGGAAATCATATTGTAGTTCTAAATCTGTCAGCTACAGCACTCTTCAAGTATACAGCAGACAAAGTTTTCAGTTTTAACGTCCTTGTGACAATAGAAGTCTACTTACCACAGACATTTCTATAAAGCTTGACGTCAGTAGGCAAACACACTCCTGAAATATTGGTCGGAAACTGTTTACAGTCTCAAAACTACTATGAACGTTATTCCACTGATCCCAACAACAGTAAGAGTCATCTGCTGTCTACAGGTAATAGTCCCATGAAGTTTGACTACTGTAGGCACAAGTATTATCTAGTTATTGATCAGACAATGCAATCTGAAAGACAGCTGTCCGCCGCCGCTGTTTTAGATAGTGAAAGGGCTGATGGTAATGGGTGGAAGCACTGACGTTGTTAATTAAATGACAACATTTATGAATTTAAAAATTCGTCAAGGTGTTTAGAAGATACATAGCAGACCCAAAATGAAGGATCAAACCTTTGACCTTGACCTTGAGCCAACATGGCTGACTCATAAGTTCTTAAAATTGTCTTGATGAGGTGATCAATTGACCAAAGTGTAATGAAAATAATTCAAGTGGTTTGGGAGATACAGAGCTCAAACCTTTGACATTGAGCCAATAAGGCTGACTCTCAAGGTCTGCATATTGTCTTGATGAGATGATCATTTGATCTAAGTTTCATGAAAGTCCTTCAATGGGTTGAGATACAGAGCAGACACGGTTGACTCATAAGTTCTGCATATTGTTTTAATGAGGTGATCATTTAACCCAAGTTTCATGAAAATCCTTGGAGGGGTATAGGATGTATACTTAGCGATAGAAATGTTACGGACGAACGTCAGGACGGAGACCATTCCTATTAAAACGATGCTGACAGACCAACAATAAGCAAAACAATTCACCACATATTCTTCAAAGTTGGGCATAAATATGACCTTTTGACATCTTCTCCCTATACGAAATTCAGAGACACAAAAGCATTTAGCCTTCGAGCTTGACCTTTCAGCTATTGACCAATCCTCTTGTTACAGCGTTTATATTTAGTCAATTTAAACTGAACTTCACGGCATACATTTATGTCTGTAATCAATCCATTAACACTATGGTTAAGTGGTAGCTTAAAAATACAAGAAGTTGTCTGTGCTTTTCAAATTGTATTTCCATTTAGAACTTTATAATAAATTTCCAAAAATCACAGCTTGGCTTTCAGTTCTGTAAACACCATGGCCAATCTTTGATGGATACCTGAAAAAAAAAGAAATCAGTCAAGATACACATATTCATAAGAGCTGTTTGAAGAACGTGTATGCCCCCATGATAGGTTGTTCCTCTGATCTGTATGACCTTGACCTACTAATCCCCAAAACATTTGGGATCATCTACTTCTTAAGCCTAATCATACCATGTATGGTAACTGTAAGAGCAATTGAGTACACCAGCTAATGTGACGGACGAATTAAGAAGGTCCAAGACCTTCACCATATGACAGTGAATATATTTATGACACACAGAATCATGAATAATAATATTTGTGATCAGTATAAAAACATAAAACAGATCATGTGCCCTCATTTGAACAAATTTGAGAGATGACCTTACAATGATGCTATAGATCAATTTTAATGAAAACTAGAATTGTCACAGGAGTGACGAATTATACCCCCACAATATGTCCTTGTCACAGAACTAAGCCAATGTCGACAGTGAACATGCTTGACCTTTGACCTACTGACCTCAAAATCAATAGAGGTAATTTGCTGGTCATGATCAGCCTCCCTATGAAGTTTCATGATCCTCGGCTCAAGCGTTCTCAAGTTATTGTCTGGAAAAGGTTTAAATGTTCCAGGTCACTCTGACCTTTGACCTTTGGGACTCAAAATCAATACAAATCATCTGCTGGTAATGACCAACCTCCCTATTAAGTTTCGTGATCCTAGTCCCAAGCCTTCTGAAGTTAATGTCCGAAAACCGTTTAAATGTTCCGGGTCACTGTGACCTTGACCTGTGACCTACTGACCTCAAAATCAGTAGGGATCATCTGCTGGTCATAACCAACCTCCCTATAAACTTGACCTGTTTTTATATCATGTTACACCTGTGTACCAAAATTTATGATCTTAGACCCAAGCGTTCTCATGTTGTCATCCGGAAACCGTTTAACTGTTCCGAGTCACTGTGACCTTGACCTATGACCTACTGACCTCAAAGTAGAATTTGACCTACATTTCATGATGTTACACCTGTGTACCAAAATTTATGATCCTAGGCCCAAGCGTTCTCAAGTTATCATCCGGAAAGCATTTAAATGTTCCGAGTCACTGTGACCTTGACCTTTGACCTACTGAACTCAAAGTAGAACTTGACCTGTATTTCATGATGTTACACCTGTGTATCAAAATTCATAATCCTAGGCCCAAACGTGTTCTCAAGTTATCATCCGGAAACCATTTAACTGTTCCGAGTCACTGTGACCTTGATCTTTGTCCTACAGACATCAATGTCGAAGTTAACCTGCATTTTATGATGTTACACCTGTGTACCAAAATTAATTATCCTAGGTGCAAGCGTTCTCAAGTTTTCATCCAGAAACCGTTTAACTGTTCAGGGTCAATACGACCTTGACCTTTGACCTACTGATCCCAATTTCGAAACTGACATGTATTTTCTAATGTTACACTTGTGTACCAAAAATTATTAAAATCGATCAAGCCTTTCATGAGTTATCTTTCGGAAACCACGACCCCACATGACCCAGTTTCAAACTTTACCTAGAAGTAATCAAGACAAACATTCTGACAAAGTTTCATAAAGACTGGATCACAACTGTGGCCTCTAAAGTGTTCACACGTATTTCCTTTGATTTGTCCGGGTGACCTAGCTTTTGACCCCAAATGATTCAGCTTCAAACTTGACCTAGAAATCATCAAGGCAAACATTCTGGCCAAGTTGCATAAATATTGGGTAATAACTGTGGCCTCTAGAGTGTACACAAGCTTTTCCTTTGATCTGACCTACTGACCTAGTTTTTGACCCACATGACCCAGTTTCAAACCTGATCTAGAGCTCATCAAGATTAACATTCTGACCAAGAATCATAAAGATTGGGTCAAAAATGTGGCTTCTAGAGTGTTCACAAGGCAAATGTTGATGCACGACGGACGCCGGACAATGACCGGTCACAATAGCTCACCTTGAGCACTTTGTGCTCTGGTGAGCTAACAAAAAACAAAGTTCCATAACTCAGCAGAATATATGTTAACTCTTATCATGCTGGACACGACTGATTCTGTCTTTGCGACCAGTGTAAATCATGATTAACCTGCACATCCATGCAGTCTGATCATGATCTGCACTGTTTACCATTCAGTCAGTTTATTTTTCATATTAAGTACCCCTTTTTACAGTTAATGTTACTGTGACTAATTCATTATAGAAATTTAGCAGGATAAGGGTAAGAGCCTAACATGCACAATGCACAACTAGGGTTTGTACTGATCACATCTGAACTAGCTACAAGACAAGGAGTTATCTACTTCTTTTCTATTTTAGCTCTGTATATACCAAGTCTGAAGAAGATACATTCAGCTGTTCATGTCAAGTGTAGGTTAAAGGTATTTCTATTTTTAGCTCAGCCTCTAGCTGCCCCTAAAAGGGGACCCAAGTGCCCTCACTTTGAACAAACTTGGGTGGGGACCTTTAATTAATGCTACAAACCAAATTTAATGAAGATCCATCAAGCGGTTCAAAAGAAGAAGTCATTTAAAAGTTTTTCTTCCTTTAGCTTTTGATGGCCACTAAAAATCAAGAAGAATCTTAGAAAACTATTTAATTAAATGTCCATGACAGGATGTTACTGACCAAGTTTTGCGTAATTCTGACCGGTAGTTTCAGCGAAGAAGATGTTTAAATGAAATTACTAACACAGGAAGCTGGGCGATGTACAACGAACCATCCACCTACACTAACAGCTCAACCTGAACAAAGTTCAGGTGAGCTAAAATGGTGGCACCATTCATGAAATACTGGTGCCACTTGTGGACCTTGTGTCATGTGATGTGGGTGATGATGCCAAACAACTGTTTTAAGTTTGAATTAAAACCATTTGATAATAACAAAGGTAGAGTGAATGTTCATCAAAATAAAACTTTTACCTAACATTTAAGTATCAAGATGCCCAAGATGGCCTAAGGTTGCTCACCTGAGTAACATACCATAACAGTGTAAACATGTTTAACCTAGTGATTTCATGGAGACAAATATTCTGATCTATTTTCATTAAGATTGGACCAAAAATGTTGCCTCTTGAGTGTAAACAAGCTTTTTCTTTTATTTGACCTAATGACCTAGTTTTGGCCCTACGTGCTTCAATTTAGAATTAATTCAAGATTTGATGAAAACAAACATTCTGACAAAGTTTTGGGAAGATTGGAGCAAAAAAAGTCGCCTCTAGAGTGTAAATAAGCTTTTCTTTTGATTTTACCTAGTGACCTAATTTTTGACCCCACATAACCAAGATTCTACAAGATTTAGGACTTATTGATAACAAACATTCTGACAAAGCTGTATAAAGATTTAATCAAACACGTAGGCCCTAGAGTGTAAACCTTTTCTTTAATTTGACCTGCTGACCTAGTTTTTCATCCAAGGTGACTCAGATAAATAATCCTCTGAGATTTGATGGAGACAAACATTCTGAATAAGTTTCATGCACATCAAATGACAAATGCAGCCCCTATTGCAGACACAATGTTTTTCTTTGACATGACCAGGTGACCTAGTTTTTGACCCTAGATGGCCCAGATTCAAACTTTATCTAGATTTCATCAAGAAATTTATTCTGATAAAATTTCACCAATATCCACTCAAAAACGCAGCCCATATTGCACATACACCCGCTTTTTAGTTTATTTGACTGGGTGACCTAGTTTTTGACCCATATTAACCCATATTCAAACCTGACCTAGAATTCATTCAGATAATCATTCTGACCATTTTTCATGAGTTTCAAACTTAAAATGTGGTCTCTACAGTGTTAACAAGATTTTCCTTTGATCTAGCCACGTGACCTAGTTTTTAAAACCACATGACCCAGATTCAATCTTGGCATTAAGATCATCAAGATAAACATCCTAGCAAAGTTTCATGAAGATTGACCTAGTTTGTAACTCCAGATAACCCAGATTCAAAGTTGACCAGTCCTATAGATTATCAAGACAATTATTATAACCAATTCCCATCAGGTTCCAACTTAAACTGTGAACTCTAAAAGTATTGACAAGATTTTCATTTGATCTGACCTAGTGACCTAGTTTTTAATTCCACATGACCCAGTTTCAAACTTAGCCTAGATACCATCAAGATAAACATTCTTACCAAAATTCATTCAAGATTGAGTCACAACTGTGACCTCTAGTGTTTACAAGCTTTCCTTTGATTCGACCGAGTGACCTTGTTTTTGACTCAACATGACCCAGATTCATTCTTTAAGTAAGTACAATTTGGCATAATTCATTAAAAATTTGTGTATTTTTTTGGGACCTTGTGTCATTATGATGTGGGAGATGACGTGGAACAACTGCAATGTATTTCAAGTTTTAATCAATTACTGTAAATGTATTAATATTAGCGGAGTACTAATTTTCGCGCAATTATCGGGATCCGGCATGCGCTAATTCATATTATTAGACTGAAATGAAAGGCTTTCCCTAAAAAAGTGATATTTAAAGTATTGAAAATACCGTAATTACAATGCAAGAGAACACAGAGAAATATATACATGTATTTATTGTGTAAATATGACAATAACTGCATTCCTAACTATTATTCTGCAGGAAGTTTTGAATACAATAATTTTACCTGTTTGAATATTAGTACAAAAGTCAGCTATTTCTGTAAATTAAGTTGCATTTTTTTTATCTACGCCATTGTCCATAAACATGGTATATAACACCTTCGGAGTAGATCGCCAGTTTGTCCGGTCACGCTAATTACGAGTGTCACTTAACATTTTACTGCTTTGAAAACCAAGTGTAAATTTGAAAACAGACAATTATCACCATTCTGCACTGTATACATGTACAAATTTACAGTATACAGATTATCACTGATCTAAACAGATGTAGATTTTATGTCATACTGTAGACCTATTTACAGCATACAGATTAACACTGATCTAAACGGATGTAGATTTTATGCCATACTGTAGACCTATGCATGTTTATGTTTATTTGCCTGGTCGATTTCATTACGAATACCATTCAGGCACCAATTGGCTATTTTAGCGCTGGTGATACTGCGCTAATATAAGTACGCGCTAATAAGTCGAAACTACTCAATTTAAGGCGTTTGCGCTAATTTTTAGCTGCGCTAATATATGTACACTTACAGTAATAATTAATAGAATGAAAATTGCACTGAAAATTTAACCTGAAATTTTTAGTACAAAAGGGGAATAATTCAAGGAATACTGGTGCCAGAGTTTTGTCCCTTGTGTCATATGATGTGGTTTTAAGTTTGAAGAAAATCCACCTTGTACTAACAGGTGTAGACATGGATGCTGATGCCGGGGCAAGTAGGACAGCTCTCCATAAACTTCATACAGTCAAGCTAAAAAAGCTTTAAATGAATTCAGTTTAGCATGTACTTACTTGACTTGTATGTAGAAACTCAGTAGATAACAGGGCAGCAATAACAATGTGTCTTGGGCTGTTGCTCACTCAGAACTGTCTTCAATAGGATGTCTTGTACAGTTGTCAACTCATATTACCTGAAAAAAACAACAACAACATATATACATGTTTTTTTCCCATCAAATAATGTGAAGAACCACCCTCAACTACTTCAACTGACTGGCCAAAATTGTTCCAACCCTCATTTTAATTTCTCTAGATGAAAACAAATATCCTATTATCTTCTTTCAGTCATAATCACTGTGTTACTTTAGTGCAATTTTCTGAAAGAAGTTTAACTGAATGTAAGAATTGTTTACAATTTGCTCAATTAGTTTAAACACTGTATTGTGAAAAAAACATATGAAAAAAAAACTGATTATCTACACATATCTAAAACTTTGGTATGGGCAAAACAATATTTTCAACCTACAGTAATATAGAATATGTATATGCCACTCTGTTAGTTTCTATAGGATGCCATAATGATTTACTGTAAAAACTAATTGTGTTTATGGGGATGGGTTCTTCTCATTCCTTTGTTAAGGTCAACAAGCAATTTACCAATTGTAGTTTTACTATTTTAATATTAGTATCTCCATAGTATTTAGTAAAACGCATCCTGAAAGTACATATGAACAATACTTACTACAAATACTTACAATCATGTTAGACACAAAGTTGTTACACAAAATACCGTACAGTTCATATTAAGCATATCTCTTAATCAAATAATGACATCTCAGGCACAAACATATACATGTGTGTGTAGTGGCATATTACAGCTAAAATACATATACTCCAGGAAGTGTGTAAACTCAAATGTACATTGCTATGCAATTAATTAAAGGTTACAAATACAAATTATGCATACCAGGTTGTGGACCTAAATCCACCATATGTCACAGCAATATCTCAGCACAGCATAACACACACACACTCTGTGATCTGGTTAGAGGTCTGTAAATGATTAAATGGTTTATAGTGCAAATAGAGAATGCGACAGTGATAAGAAAGACTGCCATTTATGAAACAAAACATTAACTGTCTAAACAGAATGAGCCAATAGCATAAAAGATAAAATCATTACTAAGCACTGTATGAGACCATTGAATTGATAATTACAAACTGTAGTGAGTGAAATAAAAAACCTGTATTTAATCCAATAGTTATTCAAATTATTTTAAAATAAAAAGCTCAATACATGTATTCAAGGATATAAATTAGCAGGGGCCCAGTAGCCCATGGCCCCTAGATTTTGGGCTGGGCCCCTAAATTGTTGGAGAAAATGCCCATATACCTAATGTTAAACATTTATTTTTGACAGTCTGTGTCCCTAAATAAAAATAGCTAGTTTATATTCCTAGTATTCAGTTACATGACTATACAGACAATGACCAGGTATCTAATGAAAGACTCATCAAATGAAATTAAAGCATTTTAGACTGAGGGAAAATTTTGACCTAGGGTCAATGCACATGAATGCACACAAAAACACAATAAAACTAACAAAGGGAGATAACTCTTGATTTTAAAATATTACTATCCAAACCCTTAAAATCAGGGCTGTCACATATACATCCATGTTTAAACTTTATGTGTATTTAATTATTCTAAAGCTGAAAATATTATCATCATATGGGAAGTTGTTTATGAGAAACCAGCTTACATGCATTAATCTTTAATAAAATTTTCTAAATTAAAAGAGGCACAATTTCGACAAGACTGAAGCTAGAGTTACACAACTTGCCCTGTGAGGTTATCTGATGACAGCAAAGTAATTTATGAAGGCCCAGTAGTTTTTGAAACACATGCAAAACTGTTACCAAAATCTCTAGTTTAAAAAAGAGGCATAATTCTGACCAAAAAAAAGCTAGAGAGCTCTATATGACCTGTCTGTGAGATCAACTAATGATGAAGAAGACATGTGTGTCTGACGTTTGAAAGCATTTCATAAAGTAGTGCTTGAGAAACCTGCTGATATGTAAAACTCCTGGCACATTATTAAACATGACTGATTAATTTTTAAATTGTAGAAATTCCAGCTAAAATCTAATTTAGTTCATCAAGCTGTATAAGCATATTTTCAGTTCATTGTGGTGTGTACTGTTACTACTTTCTTGTTAACATCAAAATGTAAGGAACTTAAAAGGGGCAAAACCATTTTTTTAGTATGACTTTCAAGCTTTTAATGGTGACAGAAGACCCCATGTATTATTTCAGGCAAGATAGAGCAGGCACTTGTTTTAACAACCAACACTATGTAAATTAGCTGGATAACTTTCCTGCATTAAAGAATGCTATACCCCTAGTGTGGATTTCAAATGTACAGCAACAAAGGGCAACTGATACCACATCAGTTGTGAAAATTTAAGTCAAAATATTTTCAAGCAAATAAAAGGTGTACTCTATATGGACAAACAGAACTGTGTGCTATCTGGTATGACATATTATATGATGAATTCTGAGAAGTAAAAGTGAATAGGTATAGCATGTATAAGTCTTAAATATGCCCTACAGGTCTTAGAAAATACAACAAGAACTGTCGGATGATAGCGCGCTCGACTATTCGAAGAATTGATTGAAGAATGGAGTCAAAATATTTCTACAGATATTCAGACAAAAGAAAAAAATACATTAGACAAACAATGTTCCTGTATTTGTGGATTTTGATAAGTCTTGCACTAAATAGCAATGTGTGAACCAATTTCAAAGTCCTAAAAGGGTCATTATGCAGCCAAAATAGTTGTCAGAGTTATGTACTCTTGCCTACAGATGGAAATCATGATGATAAACAAGTGTTCTAAATTTAAAAGCCATATGTCAAATAGTTTTGACAAAACGTGGGCTTGTATGAAATCAGAACCAATTTCCAAGTCCAAAAAAGGCAATAATTCAGCCAAAGTATAAGACACAGTTATGTACTCTTTTCTACAGATAGAGACTATTATACTGAACAAGTGATAAAAGTTTCAAAGCCATATGTCAAACACTTTTCACAAAATATGAACTGGTACGAAAAACTTAACCAAGATTTCTAAGTAAAAAGGGGCCATAATTCAGCCAAAATCCTTGATGAAGTTATGTACTCTTGCCTATAACTGGACATGGTGATGGTAAACAGGTGTTGAAAGTTTCAAAGCTTTATCTTCAAAGATTTTGTCAAAATATGAACAGGTACGAAAAACTTAACCCAGATTTCTAAGTCAAAAAGGGCCATAATTCAGCTAAAATTCTTGATGGAGTTATGTGCTCTTGCCTATAACTGAACATGGTGATGGTTAACAAGTGTTGAAAGTTTCAAAGCTTTATCTCCAGAGACTTTGTCAAAATATGAACTGGTACGAAAAATTTAACCAAGATTTCTAAGTCGAAAGGGGCCATAATTCAGCCAAAATCCTTGCCGGAGTTATGTACTCTTGCCTATAACTGGACATTGTGATGGTAAACAATTGTAGAAAGTTTCAAAGCTTTATCTCAAAAGACCCTGTCAAAATATGAACTGGTATGAAAAACTTAACCATGATTTCTAAGTCAAAAGGGGCCATAATTCAGCCAAAATCCCTAATAGAGTTATGTGCTCTTGCCTATAACTGGCCATGGTGATTGTAAACAAGTGTTGAAGTTTCAAAGCTTTATCTCAAAAGACTTCGCCAAAATCTGGACTGCTACGAAAAACTTAACCAAGGTGTGACGCCGACGCTGACGCCGACGCCGTGGCGAGTAGGATAGCTCTACTTACTCTTCGAATAGTCGGGCTAAAAATAACTTACTTTGTTTCACAATTTAAAACTCTGTACTTGCAGACCTCTAAAAGCCTGTGTTGACTGCAGTTTCATACCTGAAAAAGTAAAGCTAATGTTCAAACTTATCCTGGTTTATTAAAGCTAGTTTATTATGACAAAATGTAATATCAATAATATGGTCTGTCAACTGTTTTTTTCAGAAACAAACAATAAAATCTGCTTTAATATGAAGAATTATTAAATGTTTATAATGTGCAATACATTTATTACTATCACTCTAAGATAAGAAGGAATATATATATTTGCTACTATAATTCAGACAAAGACATATATCTTTAGAATGAAGGAATTTTATAATTACTTCATTTTGAACATTTTATAAATTTAAATTGAAATTTTCATGGTTCTATATGACTGTATGAATTCAAGAGGAAGAAAAAAAACCTCAATGGCTTTTTTTGTCACATACCACCAAGAATCCCTGACTAAAATTGGACTGGAAAACAAGACGTCTATTTTACGCCATGCTGCTATCTGCAGTTGACCGAGATTCCAGGACTTCAACTCTGTTCAACATTGTCCACTATCTGTTACAAAACTGTCACTGTTTAGAACTTTATTTATAATACAATATTAAGAAAACAGAAATAGTTCGTTTAATGCGACAAACTACCTTTGAAGGGTTATAATGACTTTGGTTATAATTTGGCAGCCAATTTTTTTTTATCATGAACATAAAAAATATATCAATTTCTTGCTATTTCCTATTTTTTATGATTGTTATCTCAATAATAACTCATATATTTGTCATAGGTTTAAATATCTGCTTAACAGTTTAAAGGTATTTTGGATTCCATTCCTTTTATTACCTCTCTTTATGACTTTGACAGTTGACTTGCAAAATCTCAGTTTGTGCATAAGCCCATGTATGCAGCACTCTGTCCCAAAAGTTTGCCTTGAGCAGTGTTTTTTTTTCAGGTCTGGTTACTGCACTGAGCAGTATTGTTGTCTGTAATTTCTTCTGGCATTCTGCAACCTAAAAAGTTTTAAAGACCTTATAATAAACTGTGATACAAAGCTTGTGTGATAAGAATGTTTCATTTGTAACTTACATTGCATGACATATGTAATATCACAAATATGTCAAATCAAGATTTCAAGCCAGATACAAAACTCCTAGAGGACTCTCGACTAGACATTGGGTTACCTGATGACTATCATGCAGGCTAGGCGGCGTTCAGTTAATTTATTGGAGGGCAAGAGAATTCCTTGACTTTATTATCCAGTAAACATATGTTCAATACAGACAGGTCATATTAGTTGTGTAGCGGTTCTCGTATCGGGTGGCCTCGGTAGCTCAATTAGTAGAGCGTTGGCACGGTAAGCCGAAGGTCCGTGGTTCGAATCTCCTTCGAGGCTGCACAGTTTTCCTGAGACTGTTACATTTGGGGGCTCGTCCAGGATGCTCACCCTTGGAGCCCATGCAGGGCAAAGCAGTTTGGCTGGGGTGTAAATCTGAATTCGTTTAACAGTCTGCGGCAGACATTGGCCAGGAGTGCTAATGTCTCGCAATAAGAGGGAAGGTGTGTAGCTGTTCTCGTATCGAGTGGCCTCGGTAGCTCAACTGGTATAGCTTTGGCATGGTAAGCCGAAGGTCCGAGGTTTGAAACCCGGTCGAGGCTGCACATTTTTCCTAAGACTGTTTCACTGTTACAGTTGCAATACTGTCAAACATACCCTTCGATTGCAGGCATTTGTCTGTATCGGATATAGATCATTAATGCCTATTTAATTTATTTTTATATAAAAATCAAGTCTCATGCACATTCAGTTTCTTTTATTATATCTATAGATGATAAAAAGCACTGATACGAAGTAAATAGGGTACGAGTCGATCCCAAATAACCGTTGATGATGAATGTCTGCAATATCGACACTAATAAAATTATACCTAAATAACCGAATATTTCTACAATAATTATTACCAGCATGTCCCTCCAATTGATCTGTCAACACATGAAACAGCGAAGATAAACAGAATTTATGTGTTCAATATTTCCTTTACACTCGCTTCCGCTTCGTGTCGCACTGACCCAAAGCGCGTGCTTTTGTATGATCGATGACGTAGTTCATCCACTGTTGTGCAACATGTACACGGAAAATCAAGTTTTACTGCTGAGCAATCTGCAGCATTTTCGACAGAAAAAGTTTCGTCGTGGTTGCTCACACGGATGCCGCCATTTTATTTACGATATCGTAAATATTTACGAGACCCCTGACCCTCTCGTAACTTTACAAGGATTTTATGTAGAAACTTACGATATCGTAGCTACGATAATTTTCATAAGACACCTGTCAGACTTATGAGAACGTTGCGAGAGACATACGAGAAAGATACGAGAAATATTCTCGTAAGTATCTTGATAAGATTGTCCCTGCCCTCAATAGAGAAATAACTACTGCGTAAGTATTCTTTATGATTTAAAAAATATCGCATGTGCAAGTAGTTGCGGGGACAAAACGGTTAGCCATCAATCTCGGAGTTGCGGGTTGTAGTCCTCAGTCTAACATCTTTTTTTTTGCAAATTTTAGATCTATCTCCAAATTTTACAGGATAGAAAATTAATACACTTACCTATATATTTTTGTGGTTCAATTATTGAAAGAAATATACTTGTATTCAAGATATTTTGAAGTGAGTGTCGTAAAAATTGTTGCAAAAGACATTGTAAGACTAAAAGAAAATACGGTAACACTACATTATATTGAATTTAGAAAATGGTCTGTGGTAATTTCGTACCATAGGTAACGTGCGTGGATGTCAGACGGTTAACTATAAAGGTTATTTGATCTTTTCAGGACAATATTGCGTAAAATAACGAAAACGTCCGAAAATATTAGCGAAGATAAATGAGTGACAGGTCAAATACTTACGGACAATTGTACAAGATATGTATTTTGTCAAAGGTGTTTTCTTTCATTAGTACATCTCATCTGACGTTAAGATAAGGACGAATATATCGTGAAACTTTCTTATAATAAATACATTTCGTTTCTAACGTGAACGTGAGTTGTGTAAGCTGAAACACATTCTTTTTTCTCTAACGTTATATAGCCACAAACCATGTGGGGGTGAGGGTAAAATTATGTTATATTGCGAAATATTGAAGTCGGTGACCCCTAAGTATTTATGTGTCTACTAGATGTACACACATTGCCAAACAACATACCAAAGTTATACGTTTTTTATCGAGCCGATTTTTAAAACACTGAATTTTAAGTCAAAATTTTTAGCAAAACTTGATGTGAGTTTTTCCGTTCTGACGTCACAAAATCGTCACTGACGTCTTAAGCGTCAATTTTATTTTACTGAATTTTATACCATTAAGTAGCATTTTTTGATGCAATGTGCAAATTATTTTGAATTTTTCATTTATATGGCATTCAGAGCGCAGGGAAGGTAAAATACCGAAAAGACTAGGAACTCTCCGTTGCACGAAAAAGTGGTGACACCGGGGGCCATGTATCTGACTGCAAAAAAACACTAACAATATGGCGAAAAAGTAAAACCGGAACTCAATCGCATATATCCTGAACTTTGTACAGTATAAATTTCAGGACAATCAAAAATCCTTGTGAATCTGAAACTGATGTAGCGTCTTCGTAAATTTTCTGGCTTGTTGCTTGTTTTGCTTGTATAGTAAAATGTGTTTCATAGCCTTAAATATGAAATATATATATGCAGAGTCCATATGCAAGCATTTAGATATGTATCTTAGCTATTACTTTAGATATTATTCAGACAATAATAGCTACACTGAGGATGCTTTGCAGACTAATTCTTCGTTTTCTTACTGGTAAAGAAGACATTAGCTTGTGTTAAAAGAAAGAAATACCACTTTTACTTTGTGAATCCAGTTTTGAAGTGTTCTCTCCTTATATTGTCTGACTGGTGTCTGGCTTTGCTTGAATAGAAGTAGGTTTATCATAGCCTAAAATATAAAAGCATGTGGAGATTTCTTATGTATGTAGTCGAATAAGAATTTTTTAATGTTTTCATTAATAATGGGAATGGTGTAATTATTTAGGATAAAACTCAATGTTATTTTTTTATTGATGCTCAGAAAAAATCTTAAAATAATACATGTTTGCAGATAAAACTACATTCTTACATTGTGAAGCCGAGGCGCTTTCTCCGTATATTGTTCGGCTGGTTTCCAGTTTTGCCTGTAACTAAATAGGTTCTTCATAGTCCAAAAATAAAAACAAATATGAAAATTCATTACATATAGAAAAATAAGCACATTTATTAGATAGTTATTAATCAAATCAGTGAACTGTTTATCGGGTGATTTTAGAAATAACTCTTGTAGTGGTAAATAAATATGTGATATTAGTTCTTTTTAAAGTTTCTTTCTATCATTAAGGACATAAGTTAGAGAAAATATACGTTAAAAGATATG
Source organism: Mercenaria mercenaria (assembly GCF_021730395.1). Classification (NCBI taxonomy): domain Eukaryota; kingdom Metazoa; phylum Mollusca; class Bivalvia; order Venerida; family Veneridae; genus Mercenaria; species Mercenaria mercenaria. The sequence continues at coordinate 62,237 of NW_026459050.1, forward strand.
CGTACAGTGTAACTTTGTGAATCCGGTCCAGGTGTGTTTTCTTCGTGCATTGTATGAACGGTTCCAAGTTCAACCTGATCTAACAGCTCTTCAATTTTACAATTTCTTTTGAAACTATAACTGTTAATTATGTTAGTTGACATGATACTACAGAGCTTTTGCTCGATTTCCTTTAGCATTGCAGTGACAAAAATGTGTATGGTTCTTTACTTTTAGAAACAATATCATCACTTATTTGTGATAGCTTTTTTTCCAAATCTTTGCATGATGTTTCAAGTGATTCAATATAAAGTTTATCGGTTGTTTTTTGCATCGTTTGATTTTTCAACAAATTCTTCTACCAGTTTGTCTAACGGGATTCATTTAATCTCGAAATAATTTAATGTCGGCTAGAATTCCGTGATATAAATCTTCATTTTTTAGTTCATTATCATTGATTGATGTGAAACATTTTTGTACTGCTTTCTGGTAGGAATTAACACGTTTGACAACGTCGTTAAATTCCTTGCTTTCTTTAAACGCTTTTAATATATCACGTACATATTCCACTTTACACGTTTTATGTTCTATATCATACAGTCACCACATCCTACATTTTCGTGAGATGAACAATAAAACTTTATCTTTTCATTTGTGTGCTCCGGACAATTTTCGAAATTATCTTCTTTTTTATCACTTAAATCCGGAATATTTGTATCAATATCAACAATCCTGTCGTATTAACATAATTTGTGCTTTCCGAAACACGCTATACACGCTATACACATATGTTCCTCACATTCGCGGCATAAACCGTTCGCTGGTACATGTTTATTGTCATCTTCACAAGATTTACAGAACATTATATTTGTTTGTGAAATACTCTTTCTTCCAGTAACCTCCATTCGATATGCTATTTCAATTATTAGCCATATAAATAGTAAAACATCCCTCTCTGTAATGGTTGGTCGCATAAATATTTTTAATGCAAGATATACACCTGTTTTGTTATGTTTTTCTAAATTTAGCACACAATGTAAACATGCATATCGATTTAAGGTAGTGTGACATCTAAATCAATACGCTATTCATAAATGGTTAGGTAGTATATTCAAAAGATATATAATTACGCAGGACTTCGATAAAATCCAGTACATACAGTCGTATTTGCATGTTTTGCCTGGGGGCTCTATTAGGATAAAATCGATACATGTTTTTGCTTACTAATAATTGTTGAAATAAAGGGGCATATGCAATTTGTTAAAGTGAGAAAATGACAAAAAATAAACAGTTCATCTTTGTGTATTCATTCTGAATAACACTTTATTTTACAGGCTTTATCTGATTTAATTTATTTCATAAACAAAATATCCAAAACTCAATATTGCATATTAAGATACACACACAAAAAAAGAATCATGTTGTTAAAGGAGAAAAACACAGTTTTGTTTTTTAAATAAAAAATATTGTCATAAAAGTTGATATTTATTCACCGTTTGCAACATTAAAGACTGTTCGACACTCATTACAGCTGTGTACGCATGTATGAGACCTTCCGGACAAAAATCATGATCAGAATAGAAAACAAATACTGTAAATGTCAATCATTCTCCTTATGGTGTTCCTTATTATCGTACCGTACCCGTACCGTACGTCTATATTTAGGAACTATTGGATTTGTACGGAGGAATGCGTAAAATACGAAATCCGCAGTTTATATCTAGAAATATATTTTGCGGTTATTCTTTTTCAATAACTACGAATCAATGCCGTTAAAATATGATTAAATATAAACATATTAAGCTTGCCCCGCATAAGGCTTGTACCCCCATTTCGGTGGAGGGCAAGTGGTTTGAAGTCAGCGACCTTAACCACCCGGCCACGGAGGATCCGCTTCAAATAAGGGAAATAAATCTTCTAACGCAACACTTGATAATTTACCAAAAGTTTTTTATGTACAAACGTGCATATCAATTTCAGAACAATCCCGCATCGTTGAAACGATTTTAAGTTTGTTTGATATATATTAATATTTCAGGACCGAAAATTGGTGAAAAAGATGAAAAGACATCCCATGTTTGGTTTTCGAGTAGTTGGTATTAAAAAGTTAATTTTAAAATACTTAGCCGTTATACATATTATGTAACAAACACAGCCAGGATAACTATTCGTAATTTATTATTTTACGCTGTAAAAATATCATTGGTTTTGTTTCATTTAATGTATCTGCCTGCATGGTAAAACATATGAAATGCTGCGGGAAAACAAGTATGGCGTCCATTTTCATTCAACAATAAAAATTCAGTTTTAGTTGAACGGCTGCTATGTTAATTGTTTAACATGTCATAGTGCTTTTCACGTGATTTTAAGTATCGTACACATAGTATTAAATTCAGGAAGAATGCTGTTTATAGCGTTGGTATTTTTCATATTTTTCACTTACGAAA
>NW_026459051.1:0-63177 GCF_021730395.1 Mercenaria mercenaria
CCTTATTAATAATGAAATCTTTATTATACAATGTATTCGGCTTCGTCATCCCTACTCTCAGCAGTATCGGTAGTATCTAAATATATAAATTCATTTTCCAGTCGATTCTGTAAAATCCTTAAATAATTCAACTATCTTTTTTATATTTATTACCTTTTATAAATTATTACAAGCTTAGACATTTTTTCCATTTTTTTTAACAATTAGCTAATCAATTATTGAAGCTGCTGTAATAATAAAAGCAATTTGATCTCCATCGCCATAATTATAACCATTTGCAAGTTTATTAATTTTAAAGCTTACTTCAATGTAACCAAATTAAACCAATCAAAATATGAACTTCTATTATAAATGGTAAAGTGATACCTACTTTTGTAGTTCAACATAATTTCCCATGGCGGATATTACAGCTGAATCTAATTGAATAGGAGTTAGTTCATATCTTTTACAATACTGTTTTGATCTAAACATGTACAATATATATATTTTCATCATTGTTTCTATCATTATATATGTTTTGTTTTTTAATCCCTTAGCAATTAAATTACCAACAGCATTTTCTTCTGATACAACAGGTTTTTTGGGCGTCTGCGTCCTTTCCAATCTTTTTTGTTCCACTTTCAAAACCGCCTTTTCCTTCAGTTTATAAAGTCTTTTTCCAATAGAAATCGAAACCAAATTTGTTAATGTGTCAAAGATTCCAGCTCCAGCAGAGTTGCTCTTGTTACAACCCGAACCATTTTTAAGCATAAAACTCATAAGGCACTTGCGTTTCTGTCTGAGTAATTTCCTCGTAGGGAGCTAAAGCTCCTGTCCGAGCATCAACATAGATAATTATTCCTTATCATAAACATTTTTATACATTATATATATATTTTTTTTTTAATTAGTGTAAAACAGTTCCATTAAAATTGACAATTCTACCAAACACATCTTTTATATATGTTCTAATTGAATTCACAATATTTTTTTTATTTTCAGGATGTCCAATTCTCTTTGGGACTTTTTTTTTGCAAATGGATAAGCTCTTCTTAAATCTTCAGTACATTAAGCAAACAAAACATCACCAAAATTACAACCAACAAGTGAATTATCAGTAAGATCACAATGAATATTAGTTCCCCATTCACTTTTGTTTAAAGTATTTTTCTCAAAACCAAGCAATGTATGAAATTTTGCCATTTTCAATTCCAACATAAATATATCATTAATTTAAATTAGGATTTTAAAACTACTTAAATCAAATTTCAAACTTATTGTGGCAATGTCTGATTGATCAAATTCAAAATTATTATTGCTTATTAACGTTTCTTTGACACAATTCTTAATTTCTGTATAACTGTAAGAGCCACTAGTAAATATACTTTTTTCCATTCTTAACCATTATTGTAACAAATTCTTTTATTGTCGTATTCGTTACTGATATAATGCCAAGAGTAACCCATACTAATTATACTTTCCAAACCAACAGCATATTGTTTATCTAAATTTAATGGACGACTGGAACTGACTGTAAAAACTCTTGGAGTATTTTTATTATCGTTTTTAACTGCCTAAGAACTTAACACTTTTTTGTTCCATTTGTATTGAAAAAAAATTATATAACACTTCAATTCGTTCATTTTAAAAAATCGTCAGTTATGCTTATACCTTCATATTTTTAGTATTTCATTAATATTTCCAGCATCAATAGAACCGCAAATTAGTTCTACGTCATTAATCAATTCTTCTGGATCCCACGTACAAACATCGCCAAAACCATGTCCCCCAATAACCTTTCTTCATTTTCATTTCATTTTTTATTGATAGGTAATCCTAATATTTCTGTTATTTATTTGAATATTTCCCTAGAAATAAATGAATGTTTTTAATATTGTCATATCTCTTATTAATCAGATCATTTAAATCTACCTTTATAATTTTTTTTACTTCATGTCAAGTTTTTTTATCCTTTGCAATCAATTTGTTTTGACCATAAAATTTATTAAAATCAATTTCTAGATTAGCATATTGTCTATTTGTCGAAACATTATATGAATTGTGAGTTTTATTCCCTTTCCCTTATCCTTTCCTTGCTTAAGAATATCATTGAGCATATTTCTATATTTTATTTCAAATTACACGACTTAGTTTTACTTTTTTTTCTTTTTATCGAGATTTGTGGGGTTTTTCTTTCTAATTATTCTGCCAGAAGCATTGCCAATTTTTCATATCCTTCGATACATTTTGTATGATATTCTCTGCTTCTTCCCTAGTCATTTTTTCATTTGGATGTTCAGATTCGCTGTAAAAATGTCAAACACTTCTTAAGGTGAGTTATATTTTTCTTTATCTAAAACTTTTAAATCAGTTTCTTTATTTCTTTATTTAAGTCAACTTTAAATTGATATGGTCTTGCACTCAATTTTTCTTCTGATTTTTCGGTTGTCACATCTTCATCTTTTAATAAATCAAATCATCTTGATCCTGTCGTAATCCTTGAGTAATTTATCAGTCCTTTTGTCGTCTACTTTTTATTTTGTTGGTAAAATGCTATTTGTAGTTGGTTTTTGTAGTTATGGTGTTGGCTCATCAAATAACTCTGTCAATTCTCGTTGTTCTTCACAAATACAAAGAATTTGAAAATACATTGTACAAGGCATTATGGGCGGCAATGAAAAAATCAATTTAGGAAATCCAGATAAACCCACTGCTGCAGTTTCAAGACGGTTTATGTTTTAAAAAATTCAAAGCGTAACAGACTATAATCTTGAAGACATTAAAAGCATTAAAACGAAACTCGAAGCAGAAGTAAACAATATTGAAGAAATAATAAAAGGCGCAAAAAGCAATAAAAAAGTAAACATGTAGTTGAGTTAAACGGAAAAATTGAAAAAGAAATGAATGCTTTGTCTGCTGCAGAGGAAGAAATCGAATAGAAATCTAATTTGACAGATAGCCAGTTAAAATAATTATTCCGGGTAAAATTAATGATTTTATACGAGCAAGCTCAGGAATTAAGAGATACAACATGTTGTATATTAAACATGAGTAACTAAAAGACAAGATAGCTAAAGCATAGAAAAAGTTACAAAATATGTATCAGTTAGAAATGGGGAAAACAAAACAGAAACAAAAAGAAACTTAAAACTAACATAACAGAAAAAAATCAACTTGTTAGACGCATTTTAAAATAAACTTGCAGAATATAAATCTGACCTTGAAATAAGGTGATTAACATGACACAGCATTAACTAACCTAAAAAGACTGAAATAAGAAGTTAAAATCATTTAAGAAACAACTTCGAGATTTGGTTAAAACTTTCAACGAACGCCGGAATGAAAACTACGAAGACTTATTTAAACTTACAGATATATTGCAAAAAGATATCGATGAATGTAATGCTAAAATAAAAAAGAGAAATAAAATAGAAAATGATCCGGGCTTTGTAGTTGAAAAATCAGTTAAATAGGGAGAATCAATTAGCATTAATACTGAAGCAATTACAGAAGTAAAATAAATGTGTTTTCAAAATAAAAAAACACAGTTGGGCAGAACTAAAACTACTGTTGATAATTTGTCTGCTTCTGATGTTGCAACACCAAACTGAGTTGACGATTTGGATGAAGTAATTCATAATCTTAATAAAAAAAATATAAAGCAATAGAAAAAGAACTATTAACAGTAAGACGTGAAGTGTTTCGTTTTTAATATAACAATTGCAGACAACTACATGTAAAATTAGTTTGTCTCTTTATTATGATATTGAAGATAAACAATTACAACGAAAGTATAGAACCAACATGTTTTTGGATTATTTGGGTTACGAGCTAATAAGATTACAGATTATAAAAACTTTACATTATAACACGTTGAAACAAGAAAGTGTATTTCGAATCCAACAAATTGGAAATAAAGTAAACGAAATCAACATTATCCTTGAATACTTTGGTAAAACTTGAATTCGTTTAAGTTTAACTTGTGGAGTGATCACACAAACGGACAGGAGTATATATCACCTGAGATTAAAAAAAGAAATAATCTTGGTTTTAAAGAAAAAAATGAAATTAATTAAAGCAGAGGAACCGAGTTTAAAATTTATCCAAATGTAGATATATAGAGAATAATAGGTCAGTGCCGTAGATGAGAAAGTTTATCTGGCGAGGTGGAGGAGGTTATCGGGTGAGCCGAAGGCGAACCTGATAACGTCCGGAGCAGAGCCAGATAAACTTTCTCCATCTTAGGCACTAACCTATTATTCTATTTATCTTGTCATTACTTCATTTTCCGATATTTGGCAATTTATTTTACAAAAATAAGTGTGCGACAACCGCTTTAATGACGTCATTTTCGTAATGACGTCACTTATATAATGACGTGATTACCGGCAAAATCGCAATAACGTCTTCGTTTTTGAATAAAAACTCATTATTTGACCACTCATTTTCTTAGTTCGGACATTTCCAACACAATGATGATGGTTTCGTTGCAAATTTTCTTATGACAACAATATCGATCATAAGGTCACATGAACAACTGACCGTATATCACTGGTCACATGATCAACTGACGGTATATCAAGAAACATATACGGCACCCTGATATCGGGTCGAAAATACTGCCAGTGACAGGATAAATCATCAATATTAAGAGGTTCTGCTGAATTTCCTATAGAACCAGGAACTCATTTATTCATTTATTTCAATTTTTCTTTTAAAATCTTTATTTTCATATAATGGGAATATTCAATGATATAAATCAAAAATAAAATAAAATAAAAAGGAAAACAGTAAGAAAACCTCTGTCAGAAGACACTGTTGCAGGATTATTTAAAAGGACTAGTTCTCGTTTAGTTCAAAATTGTAATAATGTAACAATTAAACAAACTTGCATCTTAATCATTCTTATAGATGCAATAAAGGTAAATAAAAGAGAAGTTACATTGCAATAAAACGATAATATTTGTTTGTTTGTTTTGGGTTTATAGCCGTTTTTCAACAGTATTTCAGTAATGTAACGACGGGCAGTTAACCTAACCAGTGTTCCTGCATTCTGTACCAGTACAAATCTATTCTCCGCAAGTAACTGCCAACTTCCCCACATGTATCAGAGGTGGACAACTAACAATTTCAAACAAAATTTCGTTTATCAAATAGTCACGAAGAACATACGTCCCGCCCGAGGATCGAACTCGCAAACCGCGCGATCCGTAGACCGACGAACTACCTACTGAGCTAAGTGGGCGGGCTTTAAACGATAATATCTCGAAAATTCTCCAAAGTTGTAGAGTAGGGTAGTTTAGTGTAGTGTAGTATAGTACAGTACAGTACAGTATAGTTACTGTATTTGTTTATTAGTTGTTTGTGCTTTAACACCGTTTTTCAGCAGTATTTCAGTAATGTAATGGTGGGCAGTTAACCTAACCAGTGTTCCTGGATTCTGTACAAGTAAAAGCCTGTTCTCAGCAAGTAACTGCTAACTTCCCCACATGAATCATAGACGGAGGACTAATGATTTAAGATACAATGCCGTTTATTAGATAGTCACGGAGAACCAACACCCCGTCCGAGGATCGAACTCATGACCCCGCGATCCGTAGACCAACGCTCTACCTACTGAGCTAAGCGGGCGGGCTAAGAGCAGAGCACAGCAGAGCAGAGGAAAGTAAATAACAAAACAAAAAACAAAAATTTATTTCCATTAATTATGCTGATCAGCTTAAAGTAAATGATGCGATTTATATAAATGGTTTAAACGTTTAAAATATCCAATTAACAATTTACTGTTGGATTTAAAGATAATTCCTATAGTTTTTATTCCTTTCATAGATTTTGTTTCAAATGCACATATATGATAGGAAAATTTGTGCTGGAAACAATAAACAAATAAAAACAATGGGTCACCAGGCTTGTTTCTTTTTTGTGAAAAAATTGTTTTGAACACACCCACTGTTGCTGAAACTGCCAGCGATTTTTCAACATTTTCATAATCTTCTAGTATTTTTATAAATACCAACCAAAATATACATCAAGACATTACAATAAGGTTTATTCTTTTTACAGATTTTATTGAATATTTATTAGATATCATAGTTATATTTTAATACTATATCCTTACAATAATTGGTACACATGAAAAAAAAATCTTGTTTCCTATTCACTTTTGTGAACTTTTTTCAATGAAAAAAAAACCAATAGCGAAGAATATTTTTTTTCAAAAATTCTGTTTTTCTTGTGTATGAATAATTGTACTGTGAGCATAAAAATGGCTAAAACGTATGGGTCACCAGGCTAAATTTTATGATAAGACCGCTTGAATACAATACCTGTTCGGACGAAAAATGGCACAAACCTGACACAATTGATTACATGTATATCTGCTAGAAGTTAAAAAGAGTTTTAATAATTCTTAATTCGTTCTATACATGAATACTAAATAATCTGAAAGGTGATATTGTCTTATCAGTACTAACTCAATTGTCATTACATTATTTGAACAACGCTGTCTTTGTACTAAAATGCGAAGTGAAAACAAAACCTCAAAAAATGGCAAGATACCTTTGTCAATACAAACATAAACCAATATCAATATTTGATTACTGATAAAACTTATCAAAAATGTTATTTCATTCAAGATTCCTCATATTTAAGGTCGTCTGTCACATGTTTCAACAAATGTTGACTTCATTTCAGTTTTCCATAGAAAGTGTCGGCTGCGCAGAAAGATGCGCATAAAAAACTATAGGCATTCTCTTTGATTAGTTTGCGTAGCCATAAGCTAACGTATAAATGTTATTTTGAAGATTATATCTTTCATCGTCATAACATGATAAAGATGTTTTATTAATAACATTACTGGAAAGGTTATGCTTATAAGAACGAATGACTTTAAAGGTGTGGTTACTTTGACTTTTACTTAACAGTGTGACTTTGTAATTTTTATGTACTATTATGTTCTTTACAACATGCTTTTAATTCCTTTACATCTTTTAACATCTACTTCATTTTCTAATAGATATGAATACTTTTTACTTCTTAATCCAACAAATTCAACAATGGGAATGCCGGCTTCCTAATCTTTGAATTTTCAATTACTACTTTTATTATTATCGAAGTAAATGCTGAATTTGGACAATAATAACCATTATCAAATAAGTCTTTGTCCTTTTAAAAATGCTTATATGCATCTTTAGTACCTATTTCATAACATAAACTATCAGTGTCAGTGAATAATAATTTACAGTTTTTCTATAAATAATTATAATGAAAATCATACCTTTAATATTTCGATAAATCCAGAATGCACATTCTAACATGGCTAGGTCTGTTTAATAATACACTTTCTTTTATTTTATGAATACCAGACAAATTTTCATTAAACGTTGTGCTAGAAACAAATGAAGGTTTGGCTATGTACTTCAATAAACTATTTCCATGAAAAGCGGTGTATGGTCCCCAGTTAAAATAATGGGTTTGCCCTAAACGAGAAAACAATGAGCAGAACTAAACAAACTGGAATTTAGAAAGGGGATCCGAGGTTATGGAGCCTGCATATCACAGGAACTGCCAAAAGACAAAATTAAAAAGCAGGTACCATATCAAGGGGTGATTAAACAATACCCAAAACTATGAATGCGGGAGTATTGGAACCACCCAGGCCGAAATGTTCATGCTGAGAAACTAAACAGTACCAGTAACACGACATAAAAATCGTGCTGAACGATCTGAGAAGATAAAGCCTTTTGTTGAAAATACGCTGATTTATATATTGTATCTGCGATATTTCGCAAAAGTTATTTTTAAAACAACATTAATTTTATACCTTTTATAATTAAAAGTTCAGATTTAAGAATATCAAATGAGTCTTTTATTGCAAATATAATTGATTTTTTTTTTGATATTGCTTATATGTAATTTTAATTTCAAATTTCTTAGTATATTGATTGAAAGACCTCTCAAATTTCTCTAACAGGCATATTTATATTATATTTAGAAACAAGAGTGCCAGAATGTCACAATATACGCCCGTCACAGCAAATTTCTTTACTCTAGCACCTGTATTTGCAAATGGAATTTTAATTTTGTGGTTGTTTAGTAATCATTGTAAGTCATTTGTTTTTCTAAGTCCACAAAAAAAACTCCTTACCAGGTAGAGATACCTTAAAATACACCTAAAATTTGAAAGAAACATCTATGTTGTACCACAGAAAAGTGGTCTTGTTTTTTCCCTACGGTCAATTATAAAAAAAAGTTACAATATAAGTTATTTATAGTAACAACTAAGGGAAGATAATCTTAAAAAAAATCCAAAAAAAAAAAATTGTAAGTCCACACAAAAATCTTTACCAGGTAGAGATTGGTCAAAATACACCTCATAAATGGATGTAGCATGCATGTTGTACTACAGAAAAGTGGTCTCGATTTTTCCCTACGACTAGTAATGAAAAAGTTACAATATAAGCTATTTATAGTAACAACAAAGGGAAGTAATTCTAAAGAAGGGAACTGCGCATGACACTTTGTCTAATGATGGGGTATAATTGTGCCAAGTTACATCAAAATCCCTCCATGCATGAAGAAGAAATGCTTCGGACAAAGTCATTCTTGTATCTGACCTTTGGCCTCTAAGTGTGACCTTGACCTTTGACCTAGGGACCTGGTTCTTGCGCATGACACTCCGCCTCGTAGTGGTGAACATTTGTGCAAAGTTATATCAAAATCCCGCTATGCATGAAGAAGAAATGCTCCGGACAAGGTTTTTATTCTTATATCCTTTGACCTCTAAGTGTGACCTTGACCTTAGACCTAGGGACCTGGTTCTTGCGCATGACACTCCGCCTCGTGGTGGTGAACATTTGCGCCAAGTTATATCAAAATCCCTCTATGCATGAAGAAGATATGCTCCAGACAAAGTTTTCTTTCTTGTATCCTTTGACTTCTAAGTGTGACCTTGACCTTAGACCTAGGGACCTGGTTCTTGCGCATGACACTCTGTCTCATGATGATGAACAATTGTGCCAACTTTAATCAAAATCCCTCCATGCATGAAGAAGATATGCTCCGGACAAGGTCATTCTTGAATTTGACCTTTGACCTCTAAGTGTGACCTTGACCTTAGACCTAGGGACCTGGTTTTTGCGCATGACACTCCGTCTCATGATGGTGAACAACTGTGCCAAGTTTCATCAAAATCCCTTCATGCATGTAGAAGATATGCTCCGGACAAAGTCTGTGGAGGCCGCCCGCCCGCCCGCCAGGGGCGTTCCCATAATACGTCCCGTTTTTCAAACGGGCGTATAAAATCTTTAAGCAGAAAGCAAAACAAAAAAATCAAGATTAAGAGGAGGTTAAATATTTAAATTTATATTTTTTTTCCAATTTGTTTTTGATGTGCTGTTTTTACAAGGTGCTTTCTTTCACAGCACGTTTTATTTAGCCTAAAATTAATATTAAGGTATTAAGACTGAGATGCTGCGTAAATACTTTCATGTGTTCTTTCATACTAAGTGTCACACTCGGTTGTGATAACTCTTTGGTGATTGTTTCAACGATGATTTGGTCTGGGGCAATCACATAATCTTTCATTATTTTTCTCTATTGGTAATTAACAATCACAATCCCATACAAATAAATATGTATACTTTTCAAAAAGATAGGGATCTGTAACATTTTCTAATTTATCATTCTTTTATATTCATCGCTTACTATTTGATCAAGTTTAGATTTGATAACGTCTCTGTTTTAGTACAATTTATACGGGACGTATTGTGGGAACGCCCCTGACTGGCGGGCAGCGTAGACAGACTTTGTCCGGAGCAAATTTTTTCTTCGTGCATGGAGGGATTTTGATGAAACTTGGCACAAATGCTCACCATTATAAGACGGTGTGACCTGCGCAAGAAACAGGGCTCTACGTATAGTTCAAGATCACACTTAGAGGTCAAATGTTAAGTTCAAGAATTGCTTTCTCCGGAGCATATCTTCTTCATGCATGGGAAGATTTTTATATAACTTGGCAAATTGTTTACCATCATGAGACGGAGTGTAATGCGCAAGAACCAGGTCCCTAGGTTTAAGATCAAGGTCAGTTTTAGGCAAAATCAAATACAAAAATGACTTTGTCCAGAGCATACCTTCTTCATGCATGGAGGGATTTTAATGTAGCTTGGCACAATTGTTCACCATCTTACAATGCAGTCTCATGCGCAAGAACCAGGTTCCTAGGTCTAAGGTCAAGGTCACACTTAGAGATCAAAGGATACAAAAATGAAACATTTGTCCCTAAGTCTAAAGTCAAGGTCACACTTAGAGGTCAAATGTCAGAAACGAGAATGACTTTGTCCGGAGCATTTTTTCTTCATGCATGGAGGGATTTTGATGTTACTTGGCACAATTGTACACCATCATTAGACAGAGTGTCATGTGCAGGTCCCTTCTTTAGAATTAATACCTTTTGTTGTTATTATATATATAAGGAGCTTATATTGTAACGTTTTCATTACTTGTCGTAGGGAAAAATCGAGACCACTTTTCTGTAGTACAACATGCATGTTACATCCAATTTTTAGATGTATTTTGATCTGTTTCTACCTGGTAAGGAATTTGTGTGGACTTAGAATTTTTGTTTTGGATTTTTTTAAAATTAACTTCCCTTAGTTGTTACTATAAATAACTTATATTGTAACATTTTATAATTAACCGTAGGAAACAACCAAGATCCCTTTTATGTGGTACAACATAGATGCTACTTTTAAATTTTAGGAGTATTTTAAGGTATCTCTATCTGGTAAGGAGATTTTTGTGGACTCAGAAAAAACAAAAAAATACAATAATACTACACAACCACATAATCAAAATTCCATTTCCAAATACAGGTGCTAGTGTAAACAAATTTGCTATGACGGGCGTATATTGTGAAATTCTGGCACTCTTGTTTATATGGATTTTCATCTTCAGTTTTTATTTCTCCTGAAGTGCTAGATAATTTTGGTATCATCATTCTATTTACCTTTCTATTAACCATTTACATAAAATATTTATAGAAAAAAAAATCTTTGAAAACGAACGTAAAGAAAAGATGTATTAAATACAACTATTCTTCTTTTTAATTTCTGTATCCGTTAATTTTCAGTTCCTTCATATGCATTTCCAGAGGTATTGATTTTATTTTCTTTCTGCATTTCCACCAATATTGTAAAAATATCTTTAATAACTTTTTCTCGTCCGCTTTATTTACTTTCCCAATCCATGCTTTGTTATTTGTTGTTTTATTTTGTGATGATATCATTTTAAGATAGTTTTCTTGTTTTCAAGTATTAGTTTATTAGGCTGTTTAGATCACTGTATTATGAACAATCGGACTTATGTAGTGAGATGATCATGTTTGTGTAATGTAAGCTTTAACTTTAAATGCCACAAATATTGACCAAGGATTTAAAAGGCGAAACGGAAACTTTCATTGCCTGATGATTCGAACAATCAACCGGGTGAAAGACGGACAGCCTCTTTTAACACAATGAGGCAACAATCCAATGTGCCAACTATGAAAAATATGAACACTTATCAGACGAATTGTAATGTTTTTCTATTCACCTCAATCCCGACCTTCTCAGCAGTATATGATCTCGCCTATAAGCATGCAACAATTCGCCCCTGTTCCACAGCAGGTGTTCAGCCAACAGACGCAGTCCCAATCCCACATCCAAGATCGTTATGAATAGATTTGACGCTTTAGACAGTAGAGTAAAAAAGTTAGATTCTATTCAAGAGCAGTCATCCTCGCTTAACCAGAAATATTCAGTTATGGACGCACGAGTTACATCCCTTGAGGAGTCAATGAGCAGAACTAAAAATTGCTTGAATACTGATGAAAATAGTAGAGCATATGAGTCACAAATCCGTGATGATTTAATATCGAAACAATCAGAAATTGAAAAAGTCTAGCAAAAGGAAAGAGAACGAATCACGCAGTTGCAGAAGAGTTATTGCAAGTTCAAATTTGTTCCAGATGAAATCACGGATTTGCAGTCGCGTTCGATGCGAGACAACCTGTTGTTCTTTGGATTTGATGAACTTAGTACTGCTGAAAGTAGGCGATCTGAAAATTGTGCAAATAATGTGCTGGATTACTGCGCAAACATCCTCAAAATCTCAGATGCAGAAACTACCATTGAAATCGAAAGAGCACAGGCTTGGAAATACAAATGACAGTATGAAATCGAAACTAACAATCATTACCCAGATAATCTGTTTATAAAGCAGAAGGCCTCTGATTATGCAAATGCCAATTATCTAAGCCAAAGATACTCGTCAGTGAGCAGTTTCCCAAAACGATACAGGAGCTTTGGCGATTGTTGATCGCAGCGATGGTAAAAGCCAAACATGATGGAAAGACTACTCACTTATCTTATGATAAACTGCTTATTAACAAAGAATGTACACGGTGAACAATGTGTTCCCTTCTGGATATAGCTAGGAAGTTTATGAGAAACATTTATCGTTTCTATTGTGGAAAGTTCAGTGTTTAAATTCGAAACTAATGACTGTGACTTTGTAAATTTCATAGGTGATTTTGACATTTTGATATTTGAAGAATCATGGAACTCTACTACAGCGAACATTGAAGGTTTTCATCATTTTAACTGTTCTCGTCGTAACTTGAATAAAAGGGCAAAGTGCGAAAGCGGAGGAGAAAGAATGTTACAAAAACTATTTAGAGCTCAAGAGGTATAATTTGGTTTAAAATTGATAATTCAATGTTATACGAGTTCGACTTTTTCGAGCATATCAGTATTGAAATTCGTAAATATAGTGACCTTTGTACTGTGTCGGCGACCTAAATTCTCGCACAGGCGACTTGCCTTATTATGTATTGAATTTAAATCTTGACCGTTATGTTGATATCCCATTGTCCGGTATACAGACGTTCAGTTTACCTGTGAGACATAATCATGATCAACAGGTTAACAATTTTGGTTTACAACTGTTAAATAGTTGCAAAGAAAACGACATGTGTATTGTTAATGGACGCAAGGATGGCGTAAAATGTTCATTTCATTCTATTTTGAGAAATAGACCGGTTTCTAGTTTAGTTGATTATGTTATCACGAGCTACGATGGCTATCAAGATGTAACATATTGTTTTGTTCTTGATATTACAGAATTCTCGGACCACTGTATATGCATTAAATAATACAACAAAATGATTCGGTTGAATATGACAAAATATTTATGGATATATTCAAAAAAGATTCTTTAATAGAACAAGTAAATAATAATTCTGTATTGCTTGATAGAATTGATAGCAGATTGTTATCTGGAGAATGTTATATTGACAAGTATATGAGTGAGTCTCAAATCTGATTCATGATATCTCTTACAGATGTTTTGCAAGGACTGTTAATAGCCGTCCGAAATCCAAAAAGAAAAAATCGCCCTGGTTTGATGAAAAATGCAGATGAGCAAAGTCTAACTATTTTGCAGGCCAACGTCGATAAATGTCAGATAGGTCTGAAGAAAATAAAGTGCAGTTTTTGAATTCTAAACATGTATTTAGTGCAGTTAAACGTAAGGCTAAATCAGTCTTTTATAATAAAGAGAAAATTAAACTGTCAGATATGAGTAAAAAGTCTCCACGTAAATTTTGGAAATATATTAAGAAATTTAAAAACAATAATACCACTACTAGTAACGTTAAAATCGAGGACATTGCTTATCACTTTTCGAACATTTCAAATGAATCTCAAGGTCAATTGATATAAATGATCATAACGTGTTACATATGAAACTGTAAATATTGATCAGTTAGATAGATTAATAACTGTAGAAGAAATAGAACAAAAAGCAATATCTACGTTAAATCATTATAAGAGCTGCGATTATGAAAATAATGTATCTGATTACTTCATTGATACAAAATGTTATAAAGCACCTTATATATGTACCATGTTTAATTACATATTTGAAAATTGTATTTACTCAAATTCATGGGTAAAGGGTGTGATTGTACCTATTTATGAAGAAAAGGTGATGCAAATAGTCCCTCTAATTATAGAGAAATCACAATGGTAAATGTTATAGGTAAAAGTTTCTCACTGTTCGCATAAACGCATGGTGCGAATCAGAAAATGTCTTAAAGGAGTCGCAGTTTGGATTCCGTGATAGACGCTTAACTGCTAATGCTATTTTTTGTTGCATACTATTATTCAAAAAGTTTTGTCTAAACATACAAAGTTTTCATCGATAAGCAGCGAGCTTTTGATACCGTTAATCGTGATGCATAATTGGTAAAATTACTCCAAACTGGAATTAGCTGTAAAATGGTCAGTATGATTAAATGTATTTATAATTCTGTTCAGTTTTGTGTAAAATTGTCAAGTACTGTAGAGTTATTCCAAATTGTCGATGTTACTATCGGTCTGAAACAGGTGGAACCATTATCTCCCCTTTTATTCATGCTATTTATAACTGACATTACTGATAACTTAGATATTTATTTGTAAACGGACAGGGATATTGATATGTTAACAATGTTTATGATAGTATTTGCTGATGATATAGTACTGTTTACCACCGATCAAAAAGCCTGCAGGCACAAATTGATAGCGTTTATCAGTATTTACAGAAGTGGGGCTTGAAAATCAATGTTGGTAAAACGAAAATATGTGTTTTTGAAAAGCGTAAACAAAATGACTATCCTGATTTTGTCATAAATGGTGAAAAAAATGAGATCGTAGATAATTTCATATGCTTTGGTGTAAAATTCACATACCCTGGTAATATGTCAGGCGCTGTAAAAGCTCTACATGATCAAGCCCTTAGAGCTTATCATAACCTGTTGTCATTGTTTGATAAAGTAAATTTTGATATTAAAACAAAACTCTCATTGTTTGACAAAATGGTCCTACCAATACTGATGTACGGTTCAGAAGTAGGGGATATTTATAATAGTACAAATTGTAATTACGTGGATAAACTGCATTTCAGATTTTGTAAATATATACTTGTTGTGAAACAGCAAACTCCAAACAGTGCTGTTCTTGGCGAATTCAGAAGATTCCCATTATCAGTAATCTGCAGGGAAAGATCAATGAAATATCGGCTAAAATTATGACAAATAGGGACTCGCCTTCTTTTAAAGTGTATAATGACCTATGCCAGCATGTTCAAAGAAATTGTTGGGCAACTAGAGTTAATTCTGTAATTGTTCACTTAGGTTTTAGTAACATAAGACTTAATTTTGATAGAACTGTAAATTATTTCCCAATTATACAGCGCAGAATCCGTGACCAGTTTATTCAAGAATGGAGAGAAACCATACATAACATGTGAAAATTAAATTACTATTCTAAATATATATATATATATATATATATATATATATATATATATATATATATATATATATATATATATATATAAATTGTATCTGAAAATTAAATTTGTAATATTACATTTAATGATGACTTGAGAAAACATTTCTCCAGATTAAGATTGTAATCGCATAACCTTTGTATAGAAAGTGGCAGTCTGAGATATAATGGTACAGTAAGAGAAAATAGACTAGTATGTATATTGTGTAATCATAAGGCAGTTGAATCTGAAAATTATCTTATGTTATATTGTGACAAATTCAGAACAGTTCGTTGAAAATACTTTAGAAACATATCTTAACCTTTTATATATGTCGGTAAAAAGTAAAAGTTTGCAAATAATAGTATCTAGATATATCAAAGAATGCATTTTAATAAGAAAAAAATACCCCGGAAAATTTAACTGTCTCTTAACTGTATATTGTAATAATGTGTATATAGATATTTAGTATCCATTATCAACTGTGTATGAATATCTGTCTTTGCCATAGTATTTTGTGTTTGTAAATAGCCAAAGTTAAATTGTTTACTGATTATGCCAATAAACTTGAAACTTCAATTAATAGATATAGTAATTAGTGATGGAACAGCGCCAGAAACTGATACAAATATATGAATGGCAGGAGCAAGTGCTAATGCAGCCGGGCAACCATAGATACATGCTGTAATTTGTAATCCGGTATTTACTTTTCCCCAAAACTCATAACCTTTTCTATAAGCAGCAGCAAGTTTAGTAAAGGGAATAATTAATTATGTCTCCCCCATACTGATATATTGTTTTTGCCCTGTCCGTCCGTCCGTCATTCCGTCCGTCCGTCCGTCACACTTCATTTCCGGGCAATAACTGGAGAACCATTTGACCTAGAACCTTCAAACTTCATAGGGTTGTAGGGCTGCTGGAGTAGACGACCCCTATTGTTTTTGGGGTCACTCCGTCAAAGGTGAAGGTCAAGGTCACAGGGGCCTGAACATTGAAAACCATTTCCGATCAATAACTATAGAACCACTTGACCCAGAATATTGAAACTTCACAGGATGATTGGTCATGAAGAGTAGATGACCCCTATTGATTTTGGGGTCACTCCGTCAAAGGTCAAGGTCACAGGGGCCTGAACATTGAAAACCATTTCCGATCAATAACTAGAGAACCACTTGATCCAGAATGTTGAAACTTCACAGGATGATTGGTCATGAAGAGTAGATGACCCCTATTGATTTTTAGGTCACTCTGTCAAAGGTCAAGGTCACAGGGGCCTGAACATTGAAAACCATTTCCGACCAATAACTAGAGAACCACTTGACCCAGAATGTTGAAACTTAATAGGATGATTGATCATGCAGTGTAGATGACTCCTAACGATTTTGGGGTCACTCTGTTAAAGGTCAACGTCACAGGGGCCCGAACATTGAAAACCATTTCCGGTCAGTAACTTGAGAACCACTTGACCCAGAATGATGAAACTTCATAGGATGATTAGTCATGCAGAGTAGATGACCCCTAACGATTTTAGGGTCACTCTGTTAACTTAAAGGTCAAGGTCACCGGGGCCCGAACATTGAAAACCATTTCCAGTCAGTAACTTGAGAACCACTTGACCCAGAATGATGAAACTTCATAGGCTGATTGGTCATGCAGAGTAGATGACCCCTAACGATTTTAGGGTCACTCTGTAAAAGATCAAGGTCACAGGGGCCTTAACATGGAAAACCATTTCTAATCAATAACTTGAGAACCTCTCGACCCAGAATTTTGAAACTTCATAGGATGATTGGACAAGCAGAGTAAATGACCCTTTTTGTTTTTGGGGTTACTCCGTTAAAGGTCAAGGTCACAGTGGCCTGAACATTGATAACCAGTTCCGATCAATAACTTGAGAACCACTTGACCCAGAATGTTGAAACTTCATAGGATGAGCATAGTTGACCCCTATTGATTTTGGGGTCAGTCTATGAAAGGTCAAGGTCACAGTGGCCTGTTCATGTAAAATCATTTTTTGGAAATAACTTGAGAACCACTTGACCTACAATGTTCAAACTTAATAAGATGATTGGACATGCAGAGTAGATGACCCCTATTTATTTTGAGGTCACTTGATCAAAAGTCAAGGTCACAGGAGCCTGAACAGTAACTTGAGAACCACTAGGCCAAGAGTGTTGAAATTTAGCGGGATGACTGGACATGCCAAGTAGATGATCCCTATTGCAGCCAGCCATCAGTGTCTTTTTGACTTTCGCTCCTGAACCCTATTGACTTCTTGCCTATAGGACTTTGCATTGGGGGAGACATGCGCTTTTTTACAAAAGCATTTTCTAGTTGATCTATTGTTTTTATTCCATTAGAAATTCAAATTTTATCCATTTGTATAATATGTTTCTTTGAAAAATATGTTTTTGTTCAAGGCCACTAAATGGAACCTAACTATTAATGTTTTCACTATAACCTTTCAAATTAACTAAAGCTTGTTTTTTCTTCTTATTGTCTCGTCTAAACTTTTTATTTTCTAAAAACTTCATGTTTAGTAGGTAAAAGTTCTTGCCCACAAAATGAACTTTGACTTGTTACATTATACAAATCTTTAATAGTCTGTGTTCTGGTATTTGTAATACGAATTCCATCATATGTAAATATTTCCTCCGTCTAGTTTGCTGTATATCCCTTTACAAAATGTCTTTTAATTTTACTTAACTCAGTCGCCAATTTCAAACTTTGGTTTACTTTTTGGTATCTTTAAATTAACGTAAAAATCAAAGTTATCAGTGCCTATATTTGAATGTTCAATTCATTGTCTGGGAGTCATTATTATACTTATGTGTTTTGTGCTGTTATATTTTTCTACCATATTTGTTAAATTATCTAAGTAGGTATAAGTATTATATGTGGTAAAGTATTTCCGCATTGTTCGTTGAAGTATTTTATTAAATATTTCAATTACTACAGCTGTCCCTTTATTAAATGTATGATACACAATAATCTTATTTATATTCAAAAATGATTGAAAAGTTTTATCATAAAATTTGATTGAGTGTTAAGGTGAAAAGCATTTGTTTATCATATTTTTCTTTTTTAAAACCTGTGCTATAGCAAAAGTCATGGTTCATATATACTGCGTCCAGTTCATTAACAGGAGTTTCATTTTCCAAAGGATTTCCGGGTCAACAATAATTATAGCCTTGAAGCGTTTAAACATTCTTAGGTAAAAGTGGCAACATAATTGAATATCTAATTTACCCCCTGTACGTTTAACAAACATTGTTTTTTATATTGCCGCAGGATGCACACTGAGTTCTTAACATAAGTTTACCTTTTTTGTTGTAACGTATTGATAATTTATACTGTAAGAAAATTTACTTTCTTTTACATAATATATTTCATTCTGAAAACTCATTTATATTATGTTATTGTTGTGGTTTGTATTAATATTAGAATGCTTCTGCCAAATTTCTGCCGCGGAGGCATAACTTTGGCAAAGATACAGGTACAAAAAAAATGTAAACATTACTGATTTTTAAAAGATGACGTAAATGCTCCAAGGTACTATTGAATTAATAATGATTAAAATCAATATCGACTTACAATTGGAGACTAAAACAATTTTGTAAATTATTTTTTAGTCCGAGCGTATTTCATTTAGAGACTTATAATGTACATAGTCGTTGCTATTTCTGCCAAATTTTTGCCACGGAGGCAGAACTGTGTCAGTATGTGCCACAAAAGTCAAACATTGGCAAACCTTTGGCAGGTCAATAAAACCAAAACTATGGTAAATTGCCTTTTTTGTTCCTTTTTGTTTGTTTTTTTCGTTTTGTTTCTTTTGTTGTTGTTGTTTTTTTTGTTTTTGTTTTTAAACCAAGTGTAAAGTTCCCTTCCGGCTTTCAATGAAATATTTTTTATAGAAAAGTATATTTTCATTTTTGAATATATTATATTTTCTTCCCTTTGTCAAACCAGAGGTTTTTCACAGTATTAGGGGTACTTTGTCAACACCTGTATTTTTATGTTTAAATTTACCAACAGTGGTCAGTTCAGCTTAAAGGCTAGGGTCAGATGAGGTCAAAAGTGAGCCTTTAACCCTATTTCCTTTTACTACTTCGACTATCGTGTTTGGTGCTATTTTCTCTCGTCGTCAAGTGATGTTTGTAAGGTGCTCGCTGAACG
Organism: Mercenaria mercenaria; assembly: GCF_021730395.1. Taxonomy (NCBI): domain Eukaryota; kingdom Metazoa; phylum Mollusca; class Bivalvia; order Venerida; family Veneridae; genus Mercenaria; species Mercenaria mercenaria. The sequence continues at coordinate 19,507 of NW_026459051.1, forward strand.
AAATTCGCTTCGTTAAGGGCATGCTTATCAGAAACAGTAGACGAAAGCAACAAAATGATGAATTTAGGAAACGTTTGATCTTTTAAAATATCACACCACGATGTGTTAGTAAGTCACTTTAAGCTCTCGAGATTAACACATGAAGATTGAATTTTCTCCCTTGATCACAAATGATATATCCCAGGCAGATTATATATTTGAAGTACACTTTAGAAAATACACACGTTTTGTTCATTTTTTAATATGACTAAGTGACAAGTTTTGATAATTAATTCTCATGTGCTTACATATTTGTATGTCTTGCTTTTAAAAACTCATCTTCATAGTCTGTAAATATAAATAATTGCAAACGATCGTTAAAGCTATATTAGGTCAGGATTCCATACATAGAAATATGGACAAAATATTTCCAACGGTTCATGTACATATAACATTAAGAAGCTCACATGCATTAACAGCACTAAGTGACACACTGTATATATCATTATGAGCGTAGTTCTATATGCAATTTAATTAATATGTTTAGTAAAGTTAAATATATATTTATCAAAGTTAAATATATATTTATCAAAGTTAAATATATATTTATCAAAGCTAAATACATTTGATGAGGATTAAATGAATTTAAAGTAAATATCTAAAGATTTGATATGTTAGCGAAAATGACCACTGGATATTTTTATAAAGTTTTAAAGCGTACACGTTTCATTTTCAAAATGACTATAAATCATGTCAGGTTGCTGAGAAAACTTTATTTCTGAAAAAGAGTTCATATGTTTCTGTTATAGGAATCACCAAAACTATTATAAAGGTTTACCGTGATGAATTGGTCTTTATCAAGTGTTGACCAAATTAATGTCATTACAATATGTAAAACAGACAGACGTACACGTTGAAATGTAATTTTAACAGACATATTATGTGACAGATATTTTGTATAACTAACATGGTATAGCAATGCATGGACTAAGTTATCATATTTTTTCTAGTCTTTTGGGCTCATAGACTTCCGGTTCTGCCGTTGCAAGTAGCCGTGTGGTGTTTTTAACATTTTAATACCTCTTATGAACAGACGCATTTTCGCTATATAAATACTCTGTGATTGTTCGTAATATCCTTTTGTAGAAATAAAATATATAAATGTTTAATTCCTGGAAATAACAGCAATAAACTTCAGAATTTGATCTATCATATAAATTTTCCAATGCAAGTGCTTTCAATGTTAATGCCCAAATGTAAAAATGGCAACAAGTGAGAAAATGGTAACAAATGTGAAAGAATTGTGTAACATATGTAAAAACATTCCAAAAACGTGATATCTAGTTGTCCTAAATGTAAAGATGCCGCTGGTCGTATATGTCGAAAAGCGTCAGAAAATTTTTAAAATAAATATGCTGATTTGGTCACAAATCAAAAACAAGAGGATCATGATGACCCTGGAACGCTCACCTGAGTAATATGAGCTACATCTTTCAAATGTCGACTGAAGCTAGAATAATAAATACGTAGGTCAGCAGGTCATAGTTATAGACACTGAAAGTCAGTGTTAAGATCGGTGTGCAAAACTGTATATGTCATCCAAATTTCAAGGACGAATTTAATTTATATGTTTAGTAAAGTTAAATACATATTTATCAAAATGAGGATTAAATACATTTGAAGTAAATATCTAACGATTTAATATGTTAGCGAAAATGACCACTGGATATTTTTAATAAAGTTTTAAAGCGTACACGTTTCATTTTCAAAATGACTATAAATCATATCAGGTTGCTGAGAAAACTTCATTTCTGAAAAGGAGTTCATATGTTTCTGTTATAGGAATCACCAAAAACCATTATAAAGTTTTACCGTGATGAATTAGTCTTTATCAAGTGTTGACCAAATTAATGTCATTACAATATGTAAAACAGACAGACGTACACGTAGAAATGTAATTTTTACAGACATATTATGTGACAGATATTTTGTATAACTAACATAGTATAGCAATGTATGGACTAAGTTATCATATTTTTCCGGTCTTTCGGGCTCATAGACTTCCGGTTCTGCCGTTGCAAGTAGCCGTGAGTAGTTTTGCACATTTTAATACCTCTTATGAACAGACGAATTTTCGCTATATAAATACTCTGTGATTGTTCGTAATATCCTTTTGTAGAAATAAAATATATAAATGTTTAATTCCTGGAAATAACAGCAATAAACTTCAGAATTTGATCTGTCATTTAAATTTTCCAATGCAAGTGCTTTCAATGTTAATGCCCAAATGTAAAAATGGCAACAAGTGAGAAAATGGTAACAAATGTGAAAGAATTGTGTAACATATGTAAAAACATTCCAAAAACGTTATATCTAGTTGTCCTAAATGTAAAGATGCCGCTGGTCGTATATGTCGAAAAGCGTCATAAAATTTAAAAAAAAATATGCTGATTTGGTCACAAATCAAAAACAAGAGGATCATGATGACCCTGGAACGCTCACCTGAGTAATATGAGCTACATCTTTCAAATGTCGACTGAAGCTAGAATAATAAATACGTAGGTCAGCAGGTCATAGTTATGGACACTGAAAGTCAGTGTTAAGATCGGTGTGCAAAACTGTATATATCATCCAAATTTCAATGACGAATTTAATTTATGTGTTTAGTAAAGTTAAATATATATTTATCAAAATGAGGATTAAATACATTTGAAGTAAATATCTAACGATTTAATATGTTAGCGAAAATGACCACTGGATATTTTTAATAAAGTTTTAAAGCGTACACGTTTCATTTTCAAAATGACTATAAATCATGTCAGGTTGCTGAGAAAACTTTTTTTTCTGAAAAGGAGTGCATATGTTTCTGTTATAGGAATCACCAAAAACCATTATAAAGGTTTACCGTGATGCAATTGTCTTTACAAATTTTGACCAAATTAATGTCATTACAATATGTAAAACAGACAGACGTACACGTGGAAATGTTATTTAAACAGACATATTATGTGACAGATATTTTGTTTAACTAACATGGTATAGCAATGCATGGACTAAGTTATCATATTTTTTTTCTAGTCTTTTGGGCTCATAGACTTCCGGTTCAGCAGATGCAAGTAGCCGTGAGGTGTTTCGCACATTTTGTTACCTCTCATCAACAGACGCATTTTCGCTATATAAATACTCTGTGATTGTTCGTAATATCCTTTTGTATAAATAAATATATAAATGTTCAATTCCTGGAAATAACAGCAATAAACTTCAGAATTTGATCTATCATTTAAATTTTCAAGTGCTTTCAACGTTGATTCCCAAATGTAAAAATGGCAACAAGTGAGAAAATGGTAACAAATGTGAAAGAATTGTGTAACATATGTAAAAACATTCCGAAAACGTGATATCTAGTTGTTCTAAATGTAAATATGCCGCTGGTCGTATATGTCAAAAAGCGTCACAAAATTTAAAAAAATATGCTGATTTGGTCACACGTCAAAAACAAGAGGGTCATGATGACGCTGGAACGCTCACCTGAGTAATATGAGCTACATCTTTCAAATGTCGACAGAAGCTAGAATAATAAAAACGTAGGTCAGCAGGTCATAGTTATGGTCACTGAAAGTCAGTGTTAAGATCGGTGTGCAAAACTGTATATGTCATCCAAATTTCAAGGCAGCATCTTGAAAAAAAACAACAACAGTAGATCAGCAGGTCAAGATCACAGTTAGATGATCCCTAATTACTTAGGGTCATCAAGTTATTATAATTAAACAGTCTAGCAAATATGATCAGATATTTTTTGAAGTATTTTACCTATGTAACTTATAAACAAGTGACCCCCAGGGCGGGGTTTCTTTTCACCCCATGAGCATAATTTAAACATTATTGTTAGAAAACCACAAGGCACTGCTACAAACCAAATATCTACGGCCTTAGACATTAATTTTCATACAGGAAGATTTTAAAGTTTTTTTCCAATATAAGTCTATGCAAAACTTGGGGCCCAAGGGCAGGGCCTCTTTTCACTCCAGGAGCATAATGTAGGCCACCAGGCAATACAACCAATCAAATATCAAAAGCCTTGGTCTTGAAGTTTTCAGGCAAGAGGATTTTTAAAGTTTTATCCTATTCAAGTCTATGTAAAACTTTGGAGCCCCTGGGTGGAGCTTCTTTTCACCTCAGGAGCTTAATTTGAGCAGCCTTGGTAGAATACCGCTAGGCAATGCAACAAGCTAAATATCAAAACCCTAGGCCTTGCTCTTTCAGACAAGAAAATGTTTTTAAAAAATTCCTATATAAGTTGCTATGCAAACTTTGGGACTCTCGGGGCGTGACCTGTTTTCGCCCCAGGGTAAAAAATTATAAATCTTGGTACAGGACTACACAGCAATGCTACATACAAAATATCAAAGGCCTAGGACTTGTGATTTCAGACAGGAAGATTTTTAAAGTTTTTTTCCTATATAAGTCTATGTAAGACTTGGGACCACCGGTCGGGACTTCTTTTCACCCCAGGGACAAAATTAGAACAATCTTCATAGAGGACCATTAAATGATGTCACACGCCAAATAGTGAGGCTCTATGTCTAGTGGTTTCGGACAAGAATATTTTTTAAGATTTCCTTTTCGGTTGCCATGGCAACCAGAGTTTTGTGTGGAATTAAATTCTTTGAATAAGTTTGAATGGAAAACGAGTTCGAAATTGAGAAATATATCCAGACAAAAGCATGGATACCCATAATTAACTACAGTAAAAAAAGAAAAAAAATTGTCCATTGAAAACAAAAATGCAATTTTTGATACCCTTTGAAGTATGTATGAGAATTCTTCTCAGGAATAAAAATCGAGAGAAATAACAATGATTTCATGTGAGGTTTGGAATTTTATTTGTATCAATTATGTAAAATCAATTTGAAGTGAAATGTTCCAAATAAAAGTTTGCTTCAATGTTTTTCTCGTCTGAATACCAATTTAAAATTGGTCAAGCATTTATCTGTCAATATTGTACAAATGGGCATGGTAACATACATTAATAATGATAAATTGATTAAGTAAATAGTGTAGTAGATACAGCGTTAAAATGCAAGGAATGCCTGATAATAAGTTAATTGCTCACTTGTTGGTCCATTCCTGAACAAGTCTAGCTCTAAGCTGAAGAAGGGTCTGTGGTACGGGACCATGTCTTTTACCCGCCGATTGAGATTTTTCCAAAGGTTTTCCGTAATATTCAAATCGGGGGTCTTTGATGGCCAGTCACGTTTACGCTTTTATTACGCTACAATGTAAATGTAGCTCTTGCGGTGTACATGCCTCATACCACGGTTGTTTCGCATCATGGACAATATCTCTGGTCGAATAATTTCGTACTGTTACCGTGTCGAGTTCAGATTGCCGTCGATGAGTACTAGGTTCGTCTTGTGGTGCATGATAAACTCGTGTACCATCGTTACCATGTTAACGAAACTTTTATTCATCTGTGAAAAGAATATGTGCCCATTCTACTCGCGTGATCCGAAGATGGCGTCGCACACAGCAGTCTCCCTCTCTAGGTCATGTGTCTCTGCGTGAGAAAAGGACCCTTGAATGGTTGCTCGTGAGTTCCGGGTGTTTCTCTAGCTGTTTTAACAGCGGTGCGTCGTCTCTGCTGACGGTGGAGCCGTACCATTTGCTGGTCCTGTACGGCACTTGTAACATGTCCACGTTGCCCGCGAGGAAGGTTATCTACGCCACCTGTAGCTCTGTACTTTACTATCAGCGCTCTGATGGTATTGCGATGTACTTCCATTCGCCTCTCAACCTGCTGAAACAACAGATACACTCTTGATAACAAATTTTGTGATAATATTAATTCAGGGCGACACTCGGCTTATTATCATTATAAAACCCGTTTAATGATTAAAATGATACAAATATTATATAAGTTAACACATTCAAATTGAAAACTTACCTGTGATTGCGGAACTCCAACGTTGATAAACCGACGGTCATTCCCCTTTGTAGGACAGTTATCCATCCCATTTTGTGTTTTGGTAATATGGATCGCAAAAGTATATGACATGACAACGTGCAATTTTATCTCTCGCCGTTTAAACATTTTTTCGTGCAATTTGCTGAATTGCAATTTCATAGCTCAATGAACAATTGATTATCACTGAACAGTGAAAATCAAATAGCTGATTGCATTATATATGTATTTGTTAGAAAGTACACAAACTTTCATTCTAAAATAAAAAGAAATCAAAACTTACAAGGGATTGGAAACTGCACAGTTTTAAGTGCTTCTAAGTGTACACGAAAGTCATCCAGATTAATTCCATATGTTTTTGAATGTACAATATAAAACATGGTAATTTCTCTGATTGTAGGTTCAAAAAGCAGAAATATTATATATCTAGAAATATAATGAATCCGTCATTGTTTTTACAGCCATAGAAAAAAAAACAAGAACGCCATTTGGATCACATAATTTAATACTCATAACTGTCTCATTTTTAAACCGACTTTTAAAATCTTTCAGTACTTTTAAGGATTTAAGAATCCTAGCTGAATCTGTAACTTGGAGAACAACATTGCCATTCCCTTTGAATTTAAAAAGAGATTTGTCCGAAAAAAAAACAAATGCAGGAAATGTATTTAAATAATACTTGACAATTTGTATCAGTAAGAACAAAACAGGAACTCATTTTGCAAATTTTTTCCATGCAAATCAATTTTGTTACCATCGCATACATATATAAAAAACTTGGGAGGGTGTGGGTGGAGTTAAAAGTGTTTGGGGCATGTCAGACTTGCACATACCTTATTTTCAACAAGTTAGACAAAACAGTGTAAATAAAATAACTTCCCACTTAGAAAGGCACTAACAGTAATGAAAAGATACCAGATTATATTTAATATAAACTATAAGAAGGTCCTTTGGAAGCAAGTTATTCAGTCATCAAATTTCAGCTGCTGGAATATCCATTTCCTTAACACGAGTTTACCTCGTGACTTTCTAAGTAAGCAAACTTGCTTTGTCAAAATAAACAAGGTTGCCTCTGAATATAGATGTCAGTTTTCGAAGTATTTCAGCAGAAAATTGTCACCTGATTCATGCACTCTGAATTCGTTGCATTGCCGTCTCTTACTATCTGAAACTCAGTTAAAGGGACATTACTATATCCTCTCCCACTTATAAAAACGTTCCTTTACATTTGTGACGAAAACAATGTTTTAAAATTTAAGATGCTTTTTAAGGGCGTTTGTGACCAGCGTCATTTTTATAAGTAGAACAACTAGGTTTCACCCTTGTGGAATGCTTTTCTTGGTGTTATCTTTGATAAAAAAGCTTTCCTTTGTGTCGCATATAAAATACTTAAAAGCCAAATGTCTGAAGTCATTGAATCTTTTAAAGATAATTTCAAATACTGATTGGGGAGCCGATTGCACGGTTTTATTAAGACTTTATAGGGCTTTAATTAGATCTGAGCTAGATTACGGTTGTATTGTTTATGGTTCAGCAAGAAAATCTTATTTACAAATGTTAGGTACCATCCATAATCAAGGTCTTCGTATTGCTCTTGGTGCATTCCGAACATTGCCAGTTGAAAGTTTATATTCTGAAGCAAACGAACCCTCTCTATACACACGCCGAGACACTTATAAACTTTCATTGCAATATGCTTTAAGAGTGGCTGCCAACAAATCCAATCCTGCTCATGAAATTATTTTTAAACCAAAGTACTCCGATACATATCAGGAAAAACCCAAAACAAATCAAACCGTTTGGATTTCGCATAAAATCTTCTATGAATAAAACAGACTTTGAATTCGATGGTATTAAAGAAAATTCAATTCCAGATACACCACCCTGGACCCTTCATACCCCTACAGTTTTATTTGAAAACTGCCATTAGAAGGTCTGAAACAAACCCTGAAATATTGAAGTCCAAATATCATGAAGTCAAATCAACTTACAACGACTATTTTGCAATTTACACAGACAGTTCAAAAGATGAATCAAAGGTTGGCTGTGCTGCTGTTAGCCTCCTTCATCAATCAAAATTACGTTTGCCAAATAATGCAACAATATTTTCAGCCGAGGCCAAAGCTATTGATTTAGCTCTAAATTTTATATAAAAAAATATTGAAGAAAAATTTATTATCTTTACCGACTCGCTTTCTGTTTTACAGTCAATTCATAACCGTAATATGGAAAATCCATTCATTCAAAATATTCATCTCAGGGTTCATGAACTATCTTTAAAAAAGTCTATAATATTTTGTTGGATTCCCAGTCATGTTGGTATTCATGGAAACGAAGATGCTGATACTGCAGCAAATAAATCCCTTTTATTATCACAATCTAATTTGAAAATACCACATACCGATTTTAGGCCCAATATAAACAAATACATTTTATCTTAATGGCAATCGTCATGGAACAATGCTTCATCCAATAAACTTCATGATATCTAACCTACTCTAGGGGAATGGCACCAAGGGAACAGATCTGTTCGTAAAGAGGAAGTTGTTCTTTCTCGCTGTCGAATAGGTCATACTCGTTTGACTCATTCTTATCTTTTGAATAAAGAAGATCAATCCGAATGTGTACCATGTCAAACACCGCTAACAATTAAACATATTTTAATCGACTGTGTGGACTTTGCTACGCAACGCAGTACATATTATGACGTTCAATCTTTGAAAGAGTTATTTGAAAACGTTTCAGTCAGAAACATTTTATCGTTTTTAAAGCAGATAGGAATATATCAAAAAATCTATCATTTCATATTTTTATTTACATCTTGCAATATTATTATGTTTGCAGCTGATATTTTAACACACACGTATATACATTTTTATATGGATGTTTTAGACATGTTTTACATTATCCCTAGTGTTCTTTACATTTTCACATGGATGTTTTTAGGTATGCTTTACATTTTTACATCAATGTTTATGCTTTACAGTTGGCGATTGCAATTTGATTTTTTCTCAGCGATATATGACCATTTTGTGTCGATTCGCCGTACAACCCAACTCAATCAAACAATCAATGTGAAATGCTTTTACATATGTAACACAATTGTTTTACATTTGTAACAATTGTTTCATTTGTGTGTCCTACATATATTCTATATTGAAAGCCCTTATATATGTTGTTAGGTTATTCAACATTTATGACTGTTTTCACATTTGTAATCGCTTTTACATTTGGGTTTCTTTCAAGCATTTCTTCAGGCAATTACATTTTTAAATAATATAATGATGAAACATCATAGCATTAAAATACAATAAATGAAACAATTCGTAAATTCAGACTGCATCAAAGAAGAAAGCAGCAATAACGTCCCTTCTTGATGAATCAGACAAGTGGGAAATGGCAGTTGACCTCAGAAAAAAAAGATCTTCCCTGACATTGTACAGACCAAATTAAGTCAAGACATTGTCATATGGTCTAGGAAAAACAAAAGCCTGGCGATGAAAGAGTTAACAGTTACTTGGGGAAGTCGCTGTGAAGAGGCTTATGAGCGGAAGCGGGCCAAGTACACAGGGCACCAAAAGCAATGCAGAGATCGAGGATGAAGTCGGGTCGAGATGCTTACCAGCTCAGTTATTGTGGCGAAAGTTCAGACACACACACACACAAACACACGCACGCACGCACGCACGCACACACACACGCACGCACGCACGCACGCACGCACGCACACACACACACACACACACACACTCAGATATATATATATATATATATTATTTGATCCAAATTAAACTAGATCATTCATTTTTATTGAATGCCCAAAGAAAGAAACAACTGAAACTTTCAACTGTGAACATAAGGTCTGTGCGAGGAAAGTCTGCTGACCTTCTCCAGCACATATTAGAGGAGGGTATAGACGGATGGTGATGACGTTGTCAGGGGGGAATTGTCTCAGGATGGTTACTGCTTTGATGATGTCCCGAGACCAGACCGTAAAGGTGGAGGACTTACCCTGTTATACAGAAACAATCCCAAAGTGTCAAGATGCCCAGCAGAAACATTTCAGTCCTTTGAATGTGCTGAATGGAAAGTACGTAGTCAATCATTCTTCCTCTACATCTTTGGTATAAATAGACCGCCATATTCGGAGAGACACCCAGTAACTCAAGCTATGTTTATGACAGAATTCACTGAGTTTCATGAACAAATAACGACAAGATCCGAGTCTCTGGTGCTGTTAGGTGACTTTAACATCCACATGGATAATAAGTCAGACTGCAACACAAAACAATTTCAGCAGTGTTTGAGATCTTTTTGACTGGTTCAACATGTCAATGCTCCTACTCATTCTGGTGGTCATATTCTTGACCTGATGATCACAAAGCTAGAAGACAAACGTGTGAATGTCTCAGAACCTTTGCCAGACTATTACATCTCTGACCACTGCTTTGTTAGTTGTAACATTGAACAGTGTCGCCCTCCCTTGATCAGGAAAGAAATCAAATCTCGCAATTGGAAATCTGTATCCAGTGACAAATTACAATCAGAATTCGGTCAATTAAATAACATTGTAGTGAACTCGTCCAATGTCAATGATCTTGTGTCTGACTTCACTAGAATCACGTCCGACATTGTTCAGAAACATGCCCCTCTAAAGGAAAGAACTATTCTCTTTAGACCGACAGTTCCTTAATACTCTGGATACCTAAAACAGCTGAAACAATACAAACAATCAATAGAAAAAATCTTTATGAATGACAAATCTGACCTTTCAAAGAAAGTGTATAGTGGTGTAAGAAATGTATATAGTGCTGAACTTTCTAGGGCCAAGGATGAGTACTACCAGAACAAGATTGGAGAAGCAGAAGGAAACATCAAAAAGCTATATGCTGTAACATCCGATTTACTGGGAAGGTCGAAGGACAATCCGCTCCCATTACACACAAGTGCAGTATCTTTCAAATTGGCAAATGACTTTCTACGATACTTTGCTGATAAAATAATCAAGTTGAGAAATGATCTTGACAACATATCAACTGAAACACCCAATGGTAATTCTTCCTACTCAAATCCACATGTGATTATGAATACATTTACTGCGTTCAAACCACTTTCCGAAACCGATATTTTGAAACTTGTATATACATCAAAGTCTACAACTTGTGAACTTGATGTGATACCAACTAAGAAATTAAAGGAGCATTTTTCACAACTTGCTGCCGTTGTGACAGAAATTGTAAATCGATCACTGTTATCTGGTGTGTTCCCTGAGGAATGAAAAAGTGCTGTGATAAAACCTTTGTTGAAGAAGAAAGGTCTCCCACTTGAACTGCAAAACTATCGCCCAGTGTCAAATTTAACATTCCTCTCCAAATTTCTTGACAAAGCTGCACTAAATCAAATCAACAAGTATATTGAAGCTAACAATCTCCTCCCAGCTTACCAAAGTGCCTATAGAAAATATCATGGGGTTGAACAGCAATGGTCAAAATGTATAATGATCTTTTGGAAACCATAGATGAAAATCAAATAACAATCGTGGTCATGATCGACTTGAGTGCAGCGTTCGATACCATCGATATCCCGAGACTGATTCAAATCCTTCAAGATGACTTTGGTACACATAGCACTCCCTTGAAATGGATAGAATCTTATCTCACGAACAGAACAATGAAAGTTTTAGTCGAACAGTCAGCATCTGACACGGAGCCACTGAGGTTTGGTGTCCCGCAGGGTTCTTGTGCCGGACCAGTGATCTTTAACCTGTATATATCGGCTCTCAACCGAGTGGTGCAGAATATCCAGCTGATCTCTATGGATACGCGGACGACCACAAGATTGCATTAAAAATTCAAGCGGGAAATTCTCAAAATGAGACAACTGTTCTTCAACAACACGACAGTTGTCTCAATGAAATCATAAAATGGATGACAACCTTCACACTGAAAATGAATCAGTCTAAAACTGAAATTATTATGTATGGAACAAGACAACAGAGCGAAATTGAACATCACAAGTGTAAACGTTGGTGGGTGTGACGTAAAATGCGTCGATCATGTCAGAGACCTAGGTGTAACTATGACCAATACACTCAACTTTGTCCATCACATTCAGAAAAAGTGTCAGATAGCTCATGTGCAGTTACGAAACCTTAGGGCTATACGGAAACATCTCACACAAAAGTCAACTGAATCATTAGTGCATGGATTGGTTCATTCTCAAATTGACTTCTGCAACAGTTTATTTACAGAAATTCCAGCCTACCAAATCAATAAACTACAGCGAGTCCAAAATCATGCCGCTAGAGTAGTCAAGAATGCTTCCTATGAAAAACCAAGTACCGAACTTCTGAAAGAATTACACTGGCTTCCAGTTAAGGCTAGAGTCATGTTCAAAGTTTTAGTAAGTCTTCCGTGTCATCAGTGGTACAGCTCCAGTATATCTGAGGGAATTGTTTGTACCTACTCGACAAAGATACAGACTTCGCTCACAAAGTGACACTAACTTTGACATCCCTAGACGGCGAACAAAATTAGCAGACAGATCTATGGCAGTCGTTGGTCCCATATGGTGGAACGATCTGCCTAGCTATCTGAAAAACATTTAGTCTGAAGCGAGCTTTAGATCAAAACTGAAAACACATTTATTTAGGCAGTTTTATGAACAATGAGTGTAGTCTTGTTAAAATACAAAATATCAGTAGTGGTGTAAAATATTATTTATACATGTCCAAATCTTTAAATCTAAGTTCTAGTATCCTGTTCATATTTTGTATGTATATATGTTAAATGTGTGTTATGTAATTGTAAAGCGCAATAGAATATTTTATAATTTTTGCGCTATATAAATGCCATGTACTTGTATTTGTATTGGTCTAGCATGATCAGCACCTAGGTTAAGTTCGCTGTCTTATCGGTAAAGTTATATATATATACAGGATATTCGACAATATACTACTGATTTTAAAGTGTTTGCAGTGAAAACTCAGGAGTCTAATGCTATCTCTTTTTTCCTGGCAATAGAAAGTGTAATGTGTAGGACGTGATGTGTATCACAGCAAACATGAACCATTAGCGCTGAATTAGTCTATGTCTTGGGAACGACTCATATTGTTATACCTATTCAGGATCGAATTATTATTTATATTACGGCGGCAAAGCATCATTCAATTTTAAGGCTAGTTATTTGATAACATCCCTTAGCTCGGCTTATGAATTAAAATCTGATCATAAGCCCTAGCTTCACTACGCATTGGCCTTTTTGAGATACTCGGTTGTTCTACACAATTGAAAAAAAGGTATGCTGAACACGGGCGTACTCCTTAACATTATAACGTTTGCTTTGGCATTTTTCAGTTCAGTTCTGTAACATATTAGACTCGAACGACTTTTACTTCTAAATCGTGAGCGTAGAACATGCGGCGAGAGTAGTTTGCTCAAGCAATTGTTGAAGAGGTGTGCAAACAAGAGGGCCATAATGGCCCTATATATCTCACCTGTTATCATTGCACTTAAGGACAAGAAGGTCAAGAAGTCATAATCAAGATCAATCAAAAGAATTATGAGAAAATATAGTTGAAATTGTCTTAAGTTAGTTCAAATAAAATTATTTTCAAATCAGGCCATAGTTTCATACAAGAAGTTTTCTGTACAGCCATATGGGAAAATCAGCCCCTTCCGCACATTTTCAATGAAACAAAATTATTTGAAGGGATTTGTTAGAAGGTCACCCAAGAAACACTTATCTAAAATTATTTTGAAATCGGACAAGCAGTTTCTGACCATAAGATTTTCAAAGTTTTATATAGGAATATAGGGAAAATAAGCAAAACAATTTTGGGGCCATGTTTTTCATTGATTCAAAATTATTTGAAGGAATATAGTAGAGGGTCATCCAAGGAACACTAGTCTTGTGTAAAATTGTTTTGAAATCAGTTTTCTATATAGCCATAAGTCCAAAGGACAGGAACAATAAAGGAAAGAAATTTAACCAAAAAGAAATAAAAATCTTACAAGGTACAGATATGTCAAAATACACCTAAAACTTGGTGGTACCATCCATGTTGTACCACAGAAAAGTGGTGTCGGTTTTTCCTTCGAGCAATAATAAGTAAATTACTAAATGAGCTATTTAAAGTAACAGAAAAGGGAAGTAATTAAAAACAATATTGCATGAACAAAAGAACGATCTAACAAGTGAAAATAAGAACACTGCACTGCAACACAAATTCAGAGCAATATACACAAAAAAACAAAGTCGTATGCCTTTGATCCCTAAGTGTGACCTTGACCTTGAAGTAAGCCATCCGAAACATGCACTCTGCTCGTCGTTTCGATGAGGTGAATACATGTATTTGTGTCAGGTTTCTTTGAAATCCTTCAAGGGGTTGAAGAGTTACAGAGCGGAAGGGAAATTGCTAACCAACAGACATACAGACAGACAGACAGACGAACACCGAGGCGATATCATAATACGTCCCTTCGGGCTTATAAAAAGAAATTGAGGGGTGAGGGAATGAGTTAGATTTTACAGCGAACCGACACAAAAAGGCCATATATCGCCGAAAACAAGCGCTTTGAAAACGTAAATTGTAAAGCATCTCTAAAAAACAATTATGTAAAAATGTATAAACATATAAAATGTAAAGTAAATTGTAAAGCACGTCTAAAACATTTATGCAAACACGTATATAAAAGGTTAAAATATTAGTGACAAACAACAATATTGCAAAATGTGTAAAGAAAAATTATATATAATTTCAGATTTTGTGATAAAGTTGACTAAAATATGTTTACTAGTAAGCGGTGTCTGACATGGTACACATTCGGGTTGTTCTTCTTTGTTCAGATGATAAGAATGAGTAAAACGGGTATGACCTATTCGACAGCGAGAAAGAACAACTTCCTCCCTGCGAACAGATCTGTTCCCTTGGTGCCATTCACCTAAAGTAGGTTTGATATCATAAAGTTTATTGAAAGAAGCATTGTTCCATGACGATTGCCATTTAGATAAAATGTATTTCTTGACATTTGGCCTAAAATCGGTATATGGTAATTTCAAATTAGATTGTGATAATAAAAGGGATTTCTTTGCTGCAGTATCAGCAACCTCGTTTTCATCAGTACCAACATGACTAGGACTCCAATAGAATATGATAGATTTTTTGAAAGATAGTGCATGAACCCTGAGAAAAATATTTTGAATGAAAGGATTTTCCATGTTTCGGTTGTGAATTGACTGTAAAACAGAAAGCGAATCGGAAAAATAATAAACTTTTCTTCACTATAATTATTTTGATAGTAAATTTAGGGCCAAATTAATAGCTTTTGTCATAATATTGTTGTATTATTTGGTAAACGTAATTTTGACTGATGAAGGTGGCTGATGACCGCACAGACAACCCCCGAATCATCTTTCGAACCGTCTGTGTATATTGGAAAATAATCCTTGTAAAGTGACTTGATCTCATTATATTTGGATTTTAAATATCTCAGGATTTGTTTCTGGCTATTTAAAGGCTGTTTTCAAATCAAAAAGAACTGTAGGGGAAGCAAGGGCGTGTGTAAAGAGAGGGTTCGTTTGCCTCAACATACAAGCTTTCAACAGGCGATGTTTTAAATGCACCGAGAGCAATACGAAGACCTTGATTATGGATGGTATTTAACATTTGTAAATAAGATTGTCTTGCTGAACCATAAACAACATATCAACCGTATTCTAACTTGGATCTAATCAAAGCGCTATACAGTTTTAATAAAGCCTGGCGATCGGCTCTCCAATCCGTATTTGAAATTACCTTTAAAGGATTCAATGATTTCAAACATTTGGCTTTCAAATATTTTTACATGTAGTATAAAAGAAAGTTTTTTTTTATCAAAGACAACACCAAGAAATTTTGCTTCGTCAACAACGGGTATTTTGGTACCATTTAGGAAAATCTCAGGGTCACAATGTTGTTTCGGTATTTGACAAAAGTGGACACACTGAGTTTTAGACCAAGAAAATTTAAAACCATTTTTCATGGCAATTGTTTTATAAGATGGTCCAGATCTTCAAGATAAAGTTTGAACTTGGGAGGTATATATATCGAGCAAAAAGTAATCGGTCGATGCAATGTAACATTTAATGCAACTGACTGAATACTAGTATTTAGAACATTTTTTTCTATGTGGACATGCATTATTTATAATAATAGATGTCCCATCATCAGCTCTTTCTACATTAGAATTAATAAAGTTATAAACCGAGTGATTTTTAAAGATATATTGTCGGTTTCCTTTAAAAATATTTCATTAAAATTAGCTGTAAGTCCACGATTATTCCATTGAATAATTTTACTGGATATTTAATAATTGTTTAAAATTGTAAACAAAAACTGAACGACTGGAAATTTGAACAATAGATTAGTGCTGCATTGCCTCGGTAGGTTTGACCCTTTTGATTTTCCCCTCCTTTGTGCCAGTTAAACTGGGCGGAGGGGACAACGGTGGATCGTCGTCATCCTCCCCCGTCAACCGGTTCAAATCGAGAGGGAACCGGTTATGGGTTTTTATGGGATCATTTGATAAATGATCCCTTTCCGAACCCATCAGTTTTTAAATCCATTTTTTGCTTGGGTGTTTGACTCACCCCACGTGGATTAGCATTTGACGTAACTTTTTGCTGTGACGGCGGCGTGTTTGAATACCTTGGTGCATTTTGAATAGCTGGTGGCAGTGCTGGTTTAGAAGCTGAATTTTTAACTACAGATGTTTGTGTTGGTTTTGCAGCAACATTCGGCTTTTCTTTTAGAATTTCTGGAACATGCACAGGATCAGTTTGCGTAGACGCATCAATACACTTTATTGTTTTGTTTGTGTTAGATTTCGTAACTGAAGAATAAGTTGAGGTGAGTGATGTAGATATGAATTTAGAATTGGCAATTTGTCTGGCTTCCGGAAGTCCAATGCCCTGTGTGAATTTGACATGGAGTACCTCTTTTTCAATCTTCCATGTCTTGCAGTCACGAGACTTGGCTGACTATGGCTCGCTGCAATTCACGCAACACAATGGATGAGTGCAGGTGTCGCACTTTGTGCAAGTGTAATCAACTTTGCAGTTTTTCTCGTTGCACCCGAAGCAATAGTAGCATTGAAGAGGATTCAGAATATATGTTGTAACTTTTGTGATGAGATATCCAACTTTTATGACTGAAGAAAGGAAAGGTATGCCGAAAGTAAGAATGATAGTGTTTGTATTCATTTCTTTTTCTAATCGTTTAATTTTGATGCGTCTAGCAACAGTGACATGTTGTAAGGCCTTGCACAATGTCCGACTCCGAAACTCCAGCAAGATCAGGACAGCGAATGACCCCCCTTGAAGAATTTAGAGTTCGGTGTGCAATGCACTTACATGGCCGGTTGAAAAAGGATGTTATACTTAGTAAATTGTAAGCATGTGCGGCTTTTTCAACTTCAACTTCCTGTGCGTAATTTCTTCACGGACTTCGGTACACCAGCTGTACTTTGAAGTGTTTTCTCAATTACAAACGGAGATAAACTTGTCATTTTAAAACTTTCATCTGTAGATTGAATGAATAGAAATCTCGGAAATGCCATGTTGGATGTGTATGGTCGGTGAGAAGGATTCTCAGCTTCCGTGCCGTCAGAGTCTGTTTCGGTATGCGGTCGTTTGTTTTTATTTTGATTTTCCATGTTGTAATTATTAAGGTTCGTCACTCGCAGCCCCCACCCGCCGCGAAGTCCAACAAGGGTACGTGTAAGCAGAGCGAATATCCAGCTCAAACATGTTAGGGATAATGTAGTGATATACTCGGCCAGGTATTTTACAATCTTGTTTATATCACCAGCTGTATTGCAAAAATGCAATAAGGGGATTCAAGGGATTGCTACTTTACCCAACCAACTGACCCTAAGCCACCGCCTTCTAGGAAATAGAAATTGAAATACGTATTTCAATGACGTGTTGAGTAATTTGTGTGAACGTACTGTGAAGTTTGCTGAACGCAGTAAAATATGACGATAGAAGGATAGTACATTTGATTTTGTGTGATGTTAATTTGCCAAAAAAGATAGATAATTGTGCAGTGTAAAAATGAAAACATAGATGCAATTTTATAAGAGGAATAAGAAGATGTGAGGGTAATTAAAGTGAAATGTTTAGGGCTTGGCATGACTAGCCGATTGATCGTATCGGGCCAGTACGACCGCCAAAAACGTCTAGACCGAATTAGAGGCCAAAAATGTGTGTTGGCAGCCACACACCGAAAATGATATACACACATATAAAAAAATAGCATGCATCACCCCCCGGGGTGCTAAGGGGCATCTCAACATCCAGGACCCTCCTCTCCGGCTTACGGGCCACCACCAACGGCAAACTGGTGGCTCCATTTTCGGGGGAGTCGTACCCCTCTACATGGAGATACAGACGGCATTTTCTATCCCCCCGCCGGCAAGGGGCTAAAAAAAAAAACAATTGAGATCTTATGGTGATATAAGTTGTGTGCAAGTTTGGTTAAAATCAAATCTTAAATGAAGCTGCTATTGTGCAGAAAACGTCAAAATAGCTAATTTTGGCACTTTTAGGGCCATAACTCTGGAACCAATTATGGGATCTGGCCGGTTTAAGAAAGGAATCGAGATCTTATGCTGACACAACTTTGATTAAATTCAAATCATAAATGAAGTTGCTATTGTGCAGACAAGGTCAAAATAACTAATTCTGGCCCTTTCATGGACCATCACGCTGGAACCCATAATGGAATCAGGCCAGTTTAAGAAAGCAACAAAGATCTTATGGTTACAAGTTATGTGCAAGTTTGGTTAAATAAATTATAAATGAAGCTGCTATTGTGCAGACAAGGTCAAAATAGCTAATTCTGGCCCTTTACGGGGCCATAACACTGGAACCGATAATGGAATCTGGCCAGTTCAAGAAAGGAATAAAAATCTTTTGGTGATACAAGTTGTGAATAAGTTTGGTTAAAATAAAATTATAAATGAAACCACTATTGCGCAGACAATAAATTGTTGACGCACGCACAATAGCAATAATGGCCCTTTGAGGGGCATTAACTCTAAAACCCATGATGGGATCAGGCCAGTTTTCCAAAAGAACCGGATTACCATTCCACATTCCAATACAAGTTTTGTACAAGTTTGATCAAAATTGCTTGCAAAATGTAGTCTCTATCAAGTTCACAAGAAATTGTGGACGGACGACGGACGGACGGTAGGACGACGGACGAAGGGCGGTCACAGAAGCTCACCCTATGAGCTAAAAATGGAGAAAATAATATTTGTTATGTCGACAAACAAAGAAAATGATTTGTAAAGCATATATTATGTATAGAAATAAATCATATAAATACTTTATTTATGCGACCTTAAAAGCTAAGAAATTTCAAATCTCAAGAATACGAATTTGTGTTCTTCTTTTTAAGCTTGGTTTAATAACACCTTTTGTTCTGCGGAAGAAAATCATATTTGCATCAGCGCTGTTTGTGTATTGTAACTCTTTGGTGTCTAGATCCAACATAAAATAGCCAAAAACTGTTTTGCGCTATAAGTAGAAAAATACTTCAGGAGGCGAAGGTGGGTTAATGAGATCACAGCTACTTGCGCATTATGAACCATTTAGGCTACAGATAAGCTTTTTCTTTTGTATTTACAACAACCCACAGTCGAAAACATATTGTACTAAAATTCAAACATCAAGCACTGATCTATTTTACTGACTATTTTAAAAAGTTGCGACTCTCAAGATGTTTTGAAAACCAAAACATGCCTTCATTTCAGTAATAGAAATGACTTGTCCAACATAAAGTTTTATTTGTTTGTTTTGGGCCGTTTTTCAACAGTATTTCAGTCATGTAACGGCGGGCAGTTAACCTAACCAGTATTCCTGGATTCTGTACCAGTACAAACCTGTTCTCCGCAAGTAACTGCCAACTTCCCCACATGAATTAGAGGTCGAGGACTAATGATGTCAGACACAATGTCGTTTATCAAATAGTCACGGAGAACATACGCCCCGCCCGAGGATCGAACTCGCGACCCCGAGATCCTTAGACCAACGCTCTTACCTAATGAGCTAAGCGGGCGGGCCCACATAAGGTGGTTCAGTAGAATGGTCTAGAAGCTAATCGTTTAGGATAATATGTCAAATGAACATAATTATTTGATATCCGATACAGGTGAACTTCAAACGGTAAAAAAAAATTGTCACTACTTTCTTACAACGCATTTGGTTCACTTAAATAGCATATTATCTCTTTCTAGCTTACCTTTCTCCATGGTTATTGTCCACTTAGTAATCCTATTACTAAACGTAGGTAGTAATATGTTTGGATGAACCTGCAATACACACAAAAAAACAACGTTTTATTTACTTTGATGCGTATTATCTATGATTTATATGCGTACCTAACTATCTTGAAATGATAAATTATCAGCCGTATAACGTTTGATATAACTTAATTTGTGTTACAGAGAAAGAATACATTAGATATTAAAATGTGACATATATTGTACGGTATTGACAACCCAGTATACATCGCCAGGTTAACAACAGCAGTCTTTTAGTGTCGTATGGAGGTAGTAAAATTCTCCCCGTATTTGTAGGTGGTGTTGTTACAATTTATGGACACTTTGGAAACAATGTGTCCATTCATTGAACATGTATAATAGAATTCTGTTTAACCGGTGTTCTGGGTTGTGACAGATGAACATTTTACTTGGTATCATTCTAAGCTCTTTAAGGTTTTATGAAACGCAGTAATAGTATACCTATATCTAATAATCTTCAGCTGACTGTTAAATCAAGATGTCTTGCCGATACCCATTATTCACATTTAGCTTAGATATTTTATCAGTCACTTTTATCTTAAATATTTTATCATTAACTTCAAGTGCATGATGTATTTAACTTGGATAAATGTACAAAACTGACTGTGCACAATTTAATGTCATTTACATTTAGTAACACATTTTGGTTAAAGAGCAGCCACTATTTAAGTGGTATTGCATGGTACAAATTTGGACTGTGACTAGTTTACATTTATGAAGTTTGTACTATTTTTAACATTAAACGCTCTCTATTGCTTCTTAATTTTTAAGTTATGATACATCTTTACCTTATCATCCGCAATAGTGTAGCAAAGCATGCATCATTTTACATTACAAATATGTTTACAACAACTGTTAGATACATTGTAACAACATGCGTGGTCACTGGCAACAATCATCTGGTCACGTAGAACTGGAAATATGTTTTTGTTTGATATGCTCAGTTGTTACACCTGATTGTTATAAAATAGTAGTAACAATTATAGATTTCCACAGATTATCATTAAAATCACAATGTATAAGTCTGAAACAATACATTTTATCCGGCTTCTTATCTTCTTTACCTTCTTTGCATGAAAATTCAAGGGGTGTACTAGAAGATTGAGTAAAATCTGGAAGGTAGATCCATAGGAAGCACCGAAAACAATGCAAACAATGAAGTATTGCCAATGTCAACGTCTTTCATGAACAGCCACAGGTGCCCATCCAGTCTTGGTGCCCATGTGGGTGCCGCCCCACAACCCCCCCCCCCCCCCCCCCCCCACAAAAAAAAGGGGAAAAAATGATTTTTTCCTATATATACTCTTATATGGAAAAGGCCCTTGTGTTGCCGTAACGCTATGGAGGTTTACTAGAACACGCTTTGGAATAACCAAAATGTCCAGTTCAGTAACAGCTGAGGCTACCTTGCTGCAATTTACACATCATGCATTTATACAATAGTAAATAATCTTGTTCTGCCAAGTAAACAGTCTTAAATATCTTACATTTAAATTCAAACAAGCCAAATTGTCTAGACACTTGCAAAATAACAGTGACAATCGGCCATTTTGTTTCAAAACGAAAGTAGAAAACCTATCCCTTTGTTGGCGTCTTAGAATTTAAATGTAAGTTATTTAAGGTTGTATACTAGGTAGAATAGGATTGTTTACTAAATGTCCGATGTGTGAATGGCACCAGGGTAGCTTGCATTGGTATTAAACTTGACATTTTGGTTGTTCCACAGCGTGTCCTAGTAGACCTCCATAGCGTTACGGCAACACAAGCACCTTTTCCATATAAGAGTATATATTATATTTTTCGTTTACGGCTTAAAACAGTGTTCAGTGTTTTATTTTTATTTATTTATTTTTTGTGAGGGGGCGGCACCCATATGGGCATAAGACTGGACGAGCACCTGTGTGAACAGCTGGTGTTTCGTCTTATGGTCAGGACTGAAGTTGTACAAAAAATAACGAGTGTGACTGGTGTACGCTACGCCGCTTAAATGTAGATACTCCTCCTATAGCTCTAACAGCATTCTTTTGCGGCGTCAGAAAATAGTTTGCTAATTACTGCTGGCACTTTAGTAAGCATGAGCATTTAGGTTTTAGTTTAATAGTAATCTTTTAATGAGTGAGTGAGTGAGTTAGGTTTTACGGTAATCATTACAAAAAATGTCATATATCGCTGAGAAGAAGATATACTGAAAACGTTAATTGTAAAGCATACCTAAAATCATTAAGTAAAAATGAATATAAATATATGATGTTAAAATATCCGTTGCAGACATGTTGATATTGTAAAAGATGTGAATAAAGATATGTTCAATTTTCTAATAAATGCAAATCTGCTTAAAAAAAGGATAAAATATTTCCGACGAAACTTTTCAAATACCTCTTTCAAACACTTAACATCATAGTTTGTACTGAGCTGCGGAGCAAAGTCCACACAGTCGATTAAAGTATGTTTAATAGTTAGCGGTGTTTGACATGGTATACGTTCGGTTTACAAGATAAGAATGAGTCAAATGAGTATGACCTATTCGACGACGAGAACCTGCGAACAGGTTTGTTGCCTTGATGCCATTCTCTTAGAGTATGTTTAATATCAAGAAGTTAATTGAATGAAGCGTTGTTCCATGACGGTTACCATTTAGATAAAATGTATTTGTTTATATTTGGCCTAAAATCAGTATATGGTAATTTCAACTTTGGTTGTGATAATAAAAGTGATTTCTTTGTCGCTATATCAGCAACCTCGTTTCCTTGAATACCAAAATGACTAAAATCCAAAAGAATATGATTTTTTGAAAGAGTGCATGCACCCTGAGAAGAATATTTTGAATAAAAGCATTTTCCATATTTCGGTTTAATTGAATTATTGCGAAAGCGAGTCAGAAAAGATAAGAACTTTTTCTTCACTAACTTTGATATTTTACTGGGAATTATTGTGTCACTTACCTGATATACTGTCCAAAAATAAGTATTATTTAATTCTATCACACTAAACGACCGACGTGTAGGCCATATTTAAGAAGATCGTTGTCATAATGTCAGTATTGCGCATGTTTTATACTCTGATACGCGTTAATCAAACAGAAGTGGGCTGTTTTGCCCTGATAACGATAAGTTATCGCTTAACCGAATAAATGTCAATTGAATAATGATTACGAAACATTCATTTTTCTCAAATTCTTTTGCAGACGTAAATACACAAAAAAGCTAATTATACGAATCCAGTTTATTTTTATTTTATTATGGCTGTTCGTGTAACCGGAGCACACAGATCAACGACACTACCAAAATAATGTACTCAATGTTTTGAATCAAAAATAGTAATTTCTCGTTCTTGTAAACATGACATCGACTTTTTTGACATATAATCTAAATATTCGGATATCAGAGACACCTTTCACAGATAACATTTTCTGTATGAATTATATCTATCTTGAGAATTGGCTTCCTATTAATAAGCATTTTTGTTAGAAGTTAAATAAAGTAATACCGGTTAATACTTCCCAGGGTTTGTCTGTATGATTCTTAAAACAAGTAAGTGTGATTTAATATATTGCACTTTATTTGCGAAACATCTGATGTCTTGTTTTCCAATGATAATTTCGAAAGGAGTAAGCGAGTACACAGCAGGGTGGCTCTATATGGAGGGATGGAGGTGCGTAAGGGTTGGTAGCTTATAACGCTTATACAGAAAATATGGTATTTGGACTTGAACGGGAAAAAGACCCACATGTGCCAAATGTTCATTTGCACAAGAACAGATCGATATTGTCGTTGTTTTTGAAAAATTTCCTATATCCATTAATGAATTTGGTTTGGCCTAAAATATTACTTTCAGATCATTTTAATATAGAAACACACATCATAGTGGAATGCCTAACATTTAAATTGGTGTCATACCATTGTTACATAGTAGTACATCTGTCTCATTTATTTGAGATAACACCGAGTTAACATTAACGCCGATAACGACTGTGATAACAAAACTATCACACAGATCACGAGATAATTATTTGCGTAGTTAAAATTCGTCTTTGTACATCTATTACCATCCTGTAAATTTTTCTTGAAAAATACAAGCATTATCAAAGAAGTTGATGTTGCATCTAATATCATCATCAGCTCGGTGTTTTCTGGATTTGTATCACCGTAGTTGGTCAGTTTTTTTTACTGGTGTGTATAGTACACTAGGCGCTGGATCAAATAAATCCAGGAATAGTAATGTACGATCCATACTAAAATCAAAACAACCAACGCATCGAAATTGTATAAACGTCCAGATCAATGCACTTGTTTATCCTGTGTGTATACCGTAGCTATAAACTATAGCCATTGTAGAAATAAGTGTATTGTGATATTTTACAATACATACATTTGAAAATATATGGATAGTGAGCGAGCAGGCTACATTTAACACACGTAATCGCAATTTTCAGATGTCATCTAAATACTCTGTTGCATTTTACTTGTCTTTAGAATGTTCTTCAAATATCCGTATGCTTTAACATTTTGTTTTGATATTGAGACATTTCTGTCGTTACCTATCTTCCGCGCGACTCGAACGACACGACATGTGAAGTTTCGAACCCACGGTACTACAATAATAATTCACCTTAACACCTTCATGCATTAAAAATGTACAACTTGAAACATGGATTTGAAGATAACGGCGATTCCTATAAAAACAACGTTATATTTGGTTTTAATTTGTGTTCGTCCATACGATTCCTAGGCGTGTTCTTCCTAGCCACAAGATAAGAAAAAAAGCAGTAAAATAATTTTGGTCAAAATATTAATCAAACATTCTGAATAAAACGAACGTCCGTTTAATTTATGTTGCATGCACAGTATAAATACAGTGTTCTGGTAGACTTCTGTACGGAAAAGTCATTGTTTTTATTAATTTTGATAATTGTAGAATGTTACATGAAATAGAAATTTTAATGAAATATCTTGAATGATTTCGTTCAACATTTTGTCTAAACATACAGGAAGTTCTCGTATCTTTCATCCCCGTCGAAACATTACCATAATTTAGCTACAACACCCTGATTTAGTTATGTATCTGCATGTTTGAAAATAAAAAAAAGCATATCTGATACATTACCATAATTAAGCAACAACATCCTGAATTAGTTATGTATCAGCATGTTTGATAATGATAAAAAAAGACTAGCCACTTCGTATTAACATAATCTGATATCATATTAAAAAAAAATGATCAAGACAAGCTCGGTCTTGATGACTGAGGTCACGCAAAGATTGAATGCCTGGACTTAAGTTTTCAAAACATTTTGCTTGTTTTAATTGGAATGAATGAATGAGTTGGGTTTTACGGCGAATCGACACAAAAAGGTCACATATCGCCGAGAAAAAGTTAAATGAATTACGTTAATTGTAAAGCATATATAAAATTATCAAAATAAAAAGGTATATACCTATGTAGTGTAAAAAAAGAAACAGTTGCAAACATAAAAAATGTAAAAAAAAATGTGAATAAAAATCAAACAAGGTTCAGATTTTATGATATATGCCTATTTGTTTTAAAAATTGCAAAATTTTGTCGGCATAAATTTGTTCAAACACCTCTTTTAACGTTTCAACATTATAGTACGAATTGCGCTGTGGATCGAAGTCTACACGGTTGATTAAAATATGTTTAATAGTAAGTGGTGTTTAACATGGTACACATTCAGATTGATCTTCATTGTTCAGAAGATACGAATGAGTCAACCGAGTATGACCTATTCGAAAACGAGAAAGAACAAATTCCTCCCTGCGAACAGATTTATTTCCTTGGTACCATTCACCTAAAGTAGGTTTAATAATCAAGTTAAAATGTATTTGTTGATATTTGAACTAAATTCAGTATATGGTAATTTCAATTTAGATTGATTTAATGATCCTGATTTCTTTGCTGCGGTATCAGCATCCTCATTTCCATAAATACCAACATGACTAGGAATCCAACAGAATATGATGGACTTCTTAAAAGATAGTTCATGAACCCTGAGAAGAATATTTTGAATGAAAGGATTTTCCGTCTTACGGTTGTGTATTGTAATACAGAAAGTGAGTCGGAAAAAAATATAAACTTTTCCTCACTATATTCTGAAATAAAATTAAGAGCTAAATCAATAGCTTTTGCCTCGGTTATTTGGCAAACGCAATTTTGATTGATGCAGATGGCTAACGGTGGCACATCCAACCTTTGAATCATCTTTGGAACAATCTGTATAGGAAAATGATCTTTATAAGTCGACTTGATTTCGTTATATTTAGACTTTAATATTTCAGGGGTTGTTTCAGACTTTTTCAAGGCGGTTTTCATATCAAAAAGTACTGATGGAGAATTAAGAGTCCATGGTGGTGTATTCAGAACTAAGTTTTCTTTTATATCATCAAATTCAAAATCAGTTTCCTTCATAGATTTATTAATGTGAAATCCAAAAGATTTAATTTGTTTTGGTTTTCTGTCGTACGAATCGTGGTACTTGGGTTTAAATATGATTTCATGAGCAGGAATGGATTTGTTGGCAGCCACCCTCAGAGCATATTGCAATGACAGTTTTCACGTCTCGTGTAAAGGGAGGGTTCGTTTGCTTCAACATACAAACTTTCAACAGGCGATGTTCTAAATGCGCCAAGAGCAATACGAAGACCTTCATTATGAATAGTATCCAATATTTGTAAATACGATTTCCTGGCTGAACCATTAACAACACAACCGTAATCTAGCTTGAATCTAATCCAAGCTGTATAAAGTCTTAACAAAACCTTGCGATCTGCTCCCCAATTTTCAAACATTTGGCTTTCAGGTATTTTATGTGTGGTATAAAAAAAAGCTTCTTATCAAAAATAACACCAAGAAATTTTGCTTCGTCAACAACTGATATTTTGTACCATTTATAAAAAGCTCAGGGTCACAATGTTGTTTCCGTAATTGAAAAAGTGGACACACTGAGTTTTTGATTGGAAAAATTTAAAACCATTTTCTATGGCCCAAGTTTGAACTTTATTCAAACACTGCTGTAATTGGCGTTCAATCGTACGCATACGTTTTGAACGATAACATATCAAACAATCATCAACATATAATGAACAGTCTGTCCCTGGTAACAAACATTTCACTATATTGTTGATTTATATTCTAAAAAGTGTAACAGATAAAATAGAACCTTGTGGAACTCCCTGTTCTTGCTCAAATGAGTCAGACAGGGTAGAACCAACACGTACTCTGAAATTGCGATCAGATAAATATTGTGATATAAATGTTGGAAGACGACCTTTTATACCTAAGTCGTTAAGATCATTCATAATACAATATTTCCATGTAGTGTCATAAGCGTTTTCTAAATCGAAAAAGACAGACACTTGTTTAACAAATGCACCACGAATAAAATTTTCCAGTCGAACAAGATGATCAGTTGTGCTGCGCTGCTTGCGAAAACCGCTTTGAAAGTTAGTAATTACGCCTTGAGATTCAAGATACCAAACTAGCATAGAATTGATCATATGTTCTAGAGTTTTACATGAACAACTAGTAAGGGCAATCGGTCTATAATTACTGGGATTCGTGCTATCTTTCCCGGGTTTTGGTATTGGAATAACTATAGCTTCTCTCCAGGAATTTGGAAAAATGCCAATTATCAATGTAAAATTGTAAATTTCAAGTAGAAGGTCTAATGATTCATGTGGTAAATGTTTTAAAAGTTGGTACTGTATTTGGTCTGGACCAGCTGCAGTATCATGACATTTGTCTAAAGAGTCAAGCAATTCTGTGAGCGAAAAAGGTTTATTATAATCTTTATCATTATTTGTATCAAAATGTAAAGGTTTACTTTCTTTAGTCGATTTAATGTTTTGAAACCTTTTATCCTTACTGTTTGATGAAAAGTTTTTTTGAAAAAGTTTACCGAGTGTATTGGCAATGTCCTCCTTGGTAGATGCAATTTTCCGCTTATTTTACGAATCATTTCCCAGACCTTTTAGACCGATGACCTAGAATAAGTTTCGAAGCGTATAAATGCCATGATTTTTTCTTTGCTTGTTTTATAGTTCTGCGAGCTTTTGCTCTCAGAATCTTAACAGATTGTAGATTGTCTTTAGTGGGCCGTATATTGAATTTTTTAATGGCCGCTCTGCGTTTTCGAAAAGCGGACATACAATCATCATTATACAAAGGCTTATTTTTATGTTTACCATTTCTTGAAGTTTTAGGAATGGACTTGTCAGCCATATCGGACAGAAGAACCGAAAACCGATCAGTTGCATCAAAAAAATTTGTAAAATACTGCAAAGACAAATCATTTTTACATAACGTTTCAAATTGCTTCCTATCAGCTTTATCAAATTTGAAATATGAAGGGTGGTCTGAAGGCAGATTAGAAGTAACTGAAATAATAATTGGATAATGGTCACTGCCATGCAAGTCTTCTAGTACTTTCCATTCAAAATCAAGAAAGAGGTTCGGTTGACCAATTGTTACATCAAGCGAAGAAAAGTTACCTGATGCAGGATGAAGATACGTTTTCGATTTATCATTTAATAAACAGAGGGCATTTCTTTCGATAAAAGTTTCAATAATTTAACCTCTAGTGTTGCTGTTAGAACAGCCCTAAAATTCATGGTGACTATTAAAATCTCCCATAAGCAAAAATGGTTGTGGTAATTGTTTTATAAGATCATCATGATCTTCAAGATTTAGTTTGAACTTTAGGGGTATATATATCGAGCAGAAAGTTATTGGTCGATGCAATGTAACGTTTATTGCAACTGACTGAATATTTGTATTTGGAACAATTTGTCTGTGCGGACATGCATTATTAATGATAATAGATGTACCACCAGAAGCTCTGTCAGTGTTACAAATGTAGTATTAATGAAGTTATACACTGAATAATTTTTGAAATCTATTTTGTCCCTTTCCTTTATACGCACAGAATCAGTTTGCGTAGACGCATCAGTACATTGAGTTGATTTGTTTGACTTAGATTTTGTTATGGAAGAATATGTCGATGTCAGTGATGGAGATACGAATTTAGCATTGGCAATTTGTCTAGCTTCAGGAAATCCAATGCCCTGTGTGAATTTGACATGGAGAATTTCCTTTCGATCTTCCATGTCTTGCAGTCTCGAGACTTGGCTGAATGCGGCTCGCTGCGATTCATACAACGCAATTGATATCTGCAGGTGTCATGTTCATGAGAATATCTTGGCAGCACTTTGGGCAAATGTGATCAGCTTTACAGTTGTTTTCATTGTGGCCAAACTTGAAACAATTATAACATTGAAGAGGATTGGGAATGCCAAATGTTGTCTTTTCGCCTTCCGGGTTGACATTATTGTGGGGCGACATTTAGTTTATACATACTCTATTTTAGGTCGATTGTGAAGGAAGTTCTACAACTTATATCACTCTTTCTCGACACCTCATTCCTGATGTAATCCATCGCCACGAGGGTATGAGAGAAGAGGCTAGTTTCCCTTTTAATACTGAGCATCAAGCAAGGACGCTACTGGTACTATTTTCACGTTTTTGGTATGACGCGGCCGGGGATCAAACCCAGGACCTCCGCACTCGAAGCGGACGCTCTACCACTGGACCTTAAATCTAAATTTTTGATTGCAAAAGCTACCTGTATTTTCGGTTTTAATATGCTTACTCACTTACCTAAAAATTGAGAACACTAAAGATCAAAGTTGTTAAAAAAAATTAATGTTATCAAATTCGTGCAACCGTCGCTTTTTTAAAAAATTTATCGCATTTTTCCCCTAAAATACAGTTGTATTATTACATTTTATTATCTCCCTTTAACTTTCGATGATACTTTTATATTTATTTAGTATCACCTTTTTCATTAATAACTAATAGGTCTTTCTTTGAGTAATTCTTTCTTTTTACAGTATCCAATATTGATTTAATTTTAAACTTCAATCACATGAAATTCAATTATCTAATTTTTTATTCCTGAGCATAAATATGCTTCTAAAGTTTTGTGCGTGTACACGTTAAACATTTTACATTATTTTTGCCGCAAAGTCTTTTTAAGACGTTTCCCATATTTTTACGTTACGTCATTGCATACTGTCTGAAGATATGTACAATTAAAAGCGCTTGCAGTAAAAAATAAATAAATATTTTGAAAAAAAAACAACAACAAAAACTCAGAAGTATTATGCTATTTTTACCTGGAAATTGAACTTTTTTTACATTAATATTGATACATATACTATTAAGTATATTAATAATTGAATAAAACAAAGGCATAGTGAAACAAATAATTTGGTTGCTGTTTTTATTTTGATATTGTTAACGTGACACGCTGATACTTCATGCATATGGTTTTTATACATATTCGGTTGCAATCTGCGGTATGAATGAAACAGGACACATTTTTAATGCAAAATACTATAATTTCATGTTGATACTATGTGTAATGACCCACGGAGAACTCTATTGTTTCAATTATCAAAATATGTCGAACATCACTCGCAATTCTGAAATATTATTTATGTAAAGTAAACGTATTAGTGAAGACTGGTTTTCTAAAAAAGATAGAAACAAAATCTTTTCATACGAAAATATATTGGTAACAAAATAAATATGGCTGGACAAGCTGTTAACTTTGTTTAAGTCTTTGTTAATAAAATGAAATAAGGCACTGCCTCAATCGGGAATCGATCCGACTTCAACTCATCCCATAACATTTGAGGGTCCCCGATAATGTTGTTATAACTTCCAGCCTAACCCTTTTGTATATTTACATTGATCGCATGTAACCGTAGAGGGATTGATCCCGATTTTCGTCGCTTCGCGCAGGATCGATTCCCTATCAATTTAAAGGTAGATTTTGGAATAAAAACAACACTGCCCATATTTATACTGATGTGCAAGACGTTGTGGTTCGGACAAGTTATGTGGACGCTTATTAGGCACAAGGAAAAGGCATATTCTTCCAAACAATCCGAAGTCAGACGCTCAGTGCGGGTGCCGGAAGTAAATCTCTTTTAATTCGATAGTATATATGTCTCATTCGGTATATCGCATGTTGCCGTAGAGAGATCGATCCCGATTTTCGTCGCTTGCAAAAACTTACAATTTATATGCAAAATCATGGCCATAGCGACTACTGAAGCAACCGGGCACTTGCCTTGGTTATTTTTATTTTTTTTCTGCCTCCTCGGCCTCGGTCGATTTTTTTTTCTGCACAGCTGCCTCGGTGTTTTTTTGCAAGGCCACTATTTTTGGTATCCAAGTGTTGTTTTGCCTTTGCTGTATGAATTACCAGCCGTTCTTCAAAAATTTGATCTCGGTTTGATAAGTACTATTCGAATAAATGTGTTATAAAAACTATGGAACAAACTATAGCATATATCTACGACGTCACAACTGTGTGACGTATGTGAGATATGTCAGTATCGAGCTACGATTGTTCAAAGGGCGCATTTCAAATTAGTGTTTTCAATATTCCCCAGGCTCAGCATCATCGGAAAATACCAGCCTTTAGAGGCCGGTGTTTGCGCATATATTAGTAAACTGTATTATTGTAGATTTGTAAATTTCGGAAGTAGCTTAAATACTGGGCTGTTGCTTGACTAATTCGTTTGATCTTAAATACCACATATTCCAATCTTCTCCCCTCAATAAAAAACTGTTACAAAACATGTTTCGCAAATTATTGCATCTATTTCGGACTCCTATATACGAGGACATGTTTAGAAAAATAAAAGATCTCGATTTTTCAGTCGTTCAATTTTAAAAAAAAATGTTCCACTTTTCAATTTTTTTTATAAGCTAGTTCAGCGAGTGATAAAACATTCGGTTTCATATGCAAATCTGAAGCTATGGGATAAGGTCAAAATAAATGTTTTATATTTACCTTATACAGATTTTGGTACTCCTAAGCCTGCAGCTTAGTAAATATTACACACTTGTCATTCATATAATAATTTATATTGTAATCGCGCACTTTAATTTCACTGTAAATGTTCACCGTGCGCAAAAGTAGATGATACCATACTGCTTTATGTCAAAATAAATTTTACAACTATTGCAAAAAGTGGATGACAGATAAACATAATTTGATATCTTTTCATGATCTTTTCAACATTCAGACACGCCAATGAAGAAATTTTAGTAATCTTCAAATGATTTATCAGATATAATGGCGGTCAAAATATGTTTACTGTGTAAAAAAATCAATATATCATATCAGATAATTTGTATCATAGTTAAATGCAAAAAAAAAATTACAATACAATGGAAAAATTGATTTTAAATGTAAATAGCGAAATGAATGCCGCAAAGTAAGTATTTTGCGTTTCAGTTGCTTGGATCACATAACTATGTTATATGCACATAAGCTGCAGCGTCATTGCATTTGTAATGGTCCGTGGGCCAAGGCCAAAAAAATTGAAAGTCGTAACCCAGAAATTAGGTTGAGCTATACCATGATGTTATACTATCATTCAGGAAACTTATAAGGGTGGGTGTCGGTCTGAGCGACATGTCAGTAAAATTTAATGACGATTTTAAAAACGTTGGTGTCTAATAAATACAGTTTAGCATTGCATAGGGATATCGCCGATTTGGATGGTAAAAGAGAAATTTATGCAATATTTCTTACAACAAATCTTATCTTTTATTGCCTGAAATAAACAATAATTTACTTTGGTTGTCAAAATGCTACGTTATGTATTATATACTGAATAAAATGTAAAAAGTGGGGGTTTATGTACCCCACCCACCACAATAGTACATATACTTGTGTGAGAAATCTTTAGAACTTTTAATCCTTTATAAAGGAACAGAATCCTAATGTTTACAGTAAAGAAAACAAAATGAATGAATAATTAACTAAGATTCAGACACTTTTGCACTTCATGTCAGTTGGCTAAACCTTTGGTTTGTGTTTCATTTTTGGGCGAATTGCATACTGACCTATTCTTTGCTAGTGCATTAGAAATCATGAAAGTTTTGCAAAAACTAATACGACCGCAAAATTTTTACCTATGGGGAACATCAAAATGGAGGCAGATCCAGCATATATGTCTTTATTCAAGATGACAGCTATTTCAAATTAATCCAAAATTATTATACATACTAGTATGAATTAATGCAACCAAAGTTTTTTTTATATCTGGATGACTTTAGTTCTCTTCTATGCTAGCTTAGGTCTTCTTAGTAGTCATTATGTACATAGAAATTAAATCACCCAAATTTAAATTTGTTAAACTACCAACAAAATAGGTTATTTAGTTACACAGACTATTTAAATTAAGAAGGCCACCACTTTCCAAATTTCCAAATAACTGCCTTACATTTGATCAAACATGCACATATGAAAGAGGCGTAGCTCTTTAAAAGTCAAAACTATAACAGGAATCACCTGATGTTGACTGAAACAAGTTACAGGCGATTTTACCGCTCACAAAATGACCACCTGATATCGCTTACATGTACAAATATTGATGAGCTACTACCGTTTAAATATTCAGTATTATAAAACAAACCAAATACGGTTAGTTTTCAAGGACTGAAGTTTGGTAATTGCATATCCAGATCAATCTAATAAAGATAATGTCCTGTCATTTTCAGACTAGTCGCCAGAACTAAGTTTGCAAACATACATATGAATACGATCTAATGACAATGACAATGACAATGATTTTATTGATGTTGGCCACCGGCCCATATCAACAGTTATTTGCACATGATACATCACAATGACAATGACTGGAAACCAAAGTGAAATAAATCAAAGTATTTATTGTGTACAACATATATTCTATGAAGAAGATTAACATCAATATACAATACATATATATAGTAACAATAGTATAATGTCACTTGATACATTGCTAGTTCGCAGGCTATTGAGACATTTATTACACAGTATTATTTGTATTAATTCGTATATGAAGAAGAGGTATAGGAAAGCGTTTGGCTACATAAACAGCCAATAGATCATTGTTTGACAAAGTTATGAGGAAGTTTTGAAAATGAGATGTTTAATGTGTTCGTAAACAATATTTGAGCCGCGCCATGTGAAAATCAAAATAGTGGCTTTGCGACCAGCATCCGCACAGTCTGGTCAGTATCCATACTGTTTGCTAACGGTTTCTCTAATTGCTATAGGATTTAAAAGCGAATAGCATGGGTCCTGAGCAGACTGCGCTGATGCCCAGCGTGGTCTAGATCTATGCTGGTAGCAAACGCACTATGTTGGTTTTCTCATGGCGCGGCCCATTTGTTGAATTTAAAACTCATCTGGGGTTGCTATTGATGTAGATGTAGTGCGGAATTGATAATGTTTAAATGTTATTTTTAAATAAATAAAAAGTTGCCTACGACTTTTAGAACTGTCAGGGTCAGCACATACATATTCACCTTTACCATGACGTTTGTAATAAACTTTTCGAAGCATCTTAACTAACATTGAAACTCTTTAGTGAAAAGCTCAAACTCTAACTCTAACACTAGTAAACCTAAGTTTGACTTCGTCGATATGATTTTGTGTCTTATAATGATTGTTTTTACGCATTCATTTATTTCCAAGTTAAATGTCCGTATATCGCAGTACTGTATAATCTTTCAAGTATTAAACTGTTTCAACTTTTTTCACACAATTGATCAAGAACACCGCGATGCGGAGTAAAATACGCCCGAAGGTATAACCTTTCACTCCCTAAGTGTGACCTTGCGCTCTGCACGTCTTCTTGATGTGGTGATTATTTGAAATAAAGTTTCTGTAAAATCCACCAAGCTGTTTAAGAGATGCAGAGCGGTCACGGAACAAAGTCATATGATATTTGACCTCAAAGTGTGACCATGACCTTGAAGTGAGCCACACAAAACATGCGCTATGCACGTCGTCTTAATGTGGTGAAAATTCTTGTCAAGTCTATTCGAAATCCTTCCTGGGATTCAAGAGATACGGAGCGAACACGAAATTGCTAACGGACGGACGGACGGACAGAAAGACGGACACCGGCGTCTTAACATAATACGTACCGTCGGGCATATATCAAATATAAATCATTATTTCTTTAAATTTACTTTTACAGTTTTGTTCATAAGCACATACACATTGTCAAGATATTGCTTGCATTACCCAGGAAAGTGCCGACGCCTTTATAAGTCTTGAACAATTAACTTCAGCCTATCGATAAGATCACTGTTTTGAACGTTTGCAATTTTATATGAATCACAGCTTGGGTAAACAGCGTTTTGGAGAAGAGGTATCATGCAAAAGTTCAGATCGGAAATGTAAGTAAAGCATATTTTTTAATATATTGTTTAAACACCATAAACATTTTACACAGCAAATATAATAACAAACGTCGACACCACACAAAACCTACTGCTATGAAAGTGTATATTTAAACAATGGGAGATAATCGCAAAACCTTGATTATGTTTTTTTTTTACTGTGGATTGCGGCAGACTTTGAGTAGTTCTGTTATTACCTAGTATTTCTATTGCTGAAGAATTTACAAGTAAGATTAAGTTAATTTAAACTTGTGCCACAAAAATACAATGTACCGATATTAATACTACATACACCTGAAGGTAAAAGTAGATATTGAGAAAGCAAAACATGGAAAAAGTCGACAAATTTTAGCTAAAAGTCCTTTGAATAGTCTTTGAATATATCGAAATCGATGATTAGAATACCGATGTGTTATTTTAGGCTTGTATTCCGCCGCTGCGATAGAGATATAATTTTGATATTTAATGCATAACATTACACGACAACGAATATAAAATTATCAATACTATTATCTAGTTATGTATGCTCAATAATGTCAAATGTACGGCTGAAGCTTTGTAGACTGAGCACCTGGCGAAAACGAACAAACGGCACATGTAAGCTCCCAGCCATTTTTATATGGTGGACATTGCAGTGAGCCACATTCTCCTTCTACAAAATAAAACAGGCGTCCATTTTGGTCCCCTCCTCCACCTGTTAACATTTCTGGGTCATCATCGACGCATACAAATTCAGACGGTGAGTTGTGACGATAGTATTCAGACATAAGACAGCCTTTATATTCAAGCATGTAATTCTCGTGACACACATTTTTCCCAGGTACCATGAGGACGTTGTTGCGTGGAATGCGGCAAACAGCACACGGAATTTCATGGTTTTGAAGGTAACTCCATGTGCTGTGTGTGCTTGTTTCATATTCTGCACCATAAAGCCCACCAGTTTTTTGAAATCCATCTGTGTGGTTGCCATAGACTGGATCTTTAGGCAGACAAAATGGATTTGTTGCGGTTCCAGTATGAGTGTAATGAGATTCAGCGGCGTATCCGTCGTACACTAGAAAGGCTGTACTAGGACATTCTGTTCTTCCCCAACGTATGTATGTGGTACCTTCAGAAGACTTTTCTTTCTTCATGACCGTTTCGTTCAATTCAGCTATTGTGTCTTTTGCACCTAAATTTAGTATAGTTGTACTATCAATTGTACAAATTTGACTACACGCAAGATTTTCTAACATTCAAATCAATTTCTGAAAGCAGGTATAGACAAGACAATATGCCATCAAAGAAGAAAAGAAACTCATTCAATATTGAATTTAGCATGCCGGTAATAACAATCAATTAAATTTAACTTAACATCGTTTCAAGATAATAAGAATTAATGTAATGTGTTCAAACCTTTAAGTTCTTCTGTTAGTGATGCGATTTTATTCTCCTGCTGAACGGTCTTTTCTTCAAGTTGTACAAGTTTCAGTAGGATATTGTATTCGCATTCGAACTTGTTACAGCCCGTGCCATCTTCGGAACATGTACCATGAATTTCCTGTATGTAGAAAGAATTTAACAAAATAACCAGTAAGAACAAGATTTCGCTCGACATGTTGTTCCTAGATAATGTTCCGGCAATACATATGTCAGATATGCTAATCATAATGATATATAGTCTTTATATATAATGATTAAAGGTACAATATCTTATAAAACATTAAACATACTCCTTATTTGGGTGAACCGACCAATAATAATTGATAATTACATACTTGTTTCTATTCCCCATTAAGTTACACTGATAACGGAAACGTCAATATTTTTCCATACACTGGCGCCTGAATTTCATATCGGGTGCGTGGCGTAATTCAGAGTGTGTTGTTGCACTATTTTTTTCTATTTATTTCAGTATCGTCAATCCTATTCAGGCTATTGAACATATTTATGATATTTACATTATATTTATATGTGTAGATATGTATGTAATAAAAAGATTATTATCTTTGCATCGGGAAATATGCACTCTATTTTCAGCGGAATAATATTGCGTTCCTAAAGTGGCGCAATATTTCCGCTGAAGA
Source organism: Mercenaria mercenaria (assembly GCF_021730395.1). Classification (NCBI taxonomy): domain Eukaryota; kingdom Metazoa; phylum Mollusca; class Bivalvia; order Venerida; family Veneridae; genus Mercenaria; species Mercenaria mercenaria. The sequence goes on from NW_026459051.1 coordinate 57,132, forward strand.
ACTCGTGCATATTTCCCAATACAAAGCTAATAACCTATACAAAAACATTATTCAGCTTCCGTAGCCTGATCACTTGCCCCTCATCGATGGGTTCGAGCCTCACTATGGGCGTTGAATTCTTCATGTGAGGAAGCCATCCGGCTGGCTTACGGAAGGTCGGTGGTTCTACCCAGGTGCCCGCTCATGATGAAATAACGCACGAAGGGGCACCTGGGGTCTTCCTGCACCATTAAAGCTGGAAAGTCGCCATATGACCTATCATGTGTCGGCGCGACGTTAAATCAAAAAAAAAAAAAATCTATTCATAAACTTGTAGGATCGTTTTTGTATTTCTTATAGAAAACTTAAGTTCTTTTCTATTCGACATTTATAACATGAAACGCTCAGGTTAAATCATCTGACTGTTTAAATTACATGTAATTTTATAGTTAAATGTTTCATTTTCAACGCTATGTTTATTATGCTATTCAGTGCTAAAATAAGATAATATCTATTTAATTTTTGTTCATACATAACTGTTTCGTATCTGTTAAAGTAATGATAAAACTATATACCCACATTTTGAGTCGACATGTTACGAATGCTGCTAGTTTTGCCTTACTGTTTAATTAATATATGCTTTTATATTAATGTCTAGTTTTGTAATTATCTAATAAATCAATGGTATTATGATAAACAAAGTGCAATACGTCAAAATCTTATATATTATACTTAGTACCTTTAGCACAACATCTTTACATATTCATATTATCCAGGTATGCTATTTTTTCGGATGAAGATATAATGAAGGAATTCAATTATGCAGGACGACAACAAAACCCACGGTTGGCTAAGATTTAACCAATGGGAATTGATTTTAAAATGTAAAAAGGAAGTTAGAAAAGACCAATTTAAAAGTGTTTATTACATGGTAGCTTGTTCATTCATTACTATGTCAATATAAAATTTATTGTTACCATAATTTCAATAGCTTTTTAAAGTTGAAATCTCGAACTTTCGTGTGAGCTTTTACAGGTAGTTGGTACAGGTTTACATATTTTCATGTTCCTACATCTGATTCTTATTTCATAAATTTTTGAAAACATTTTGATGAGCTGTGGTAAGTACAGGAAAATTTTTCTCCAAATTTGCGGACACCAAACGCTATAAGAATGGCAATTTATAAATGATGAAAAACAATTTAACTAAACGGCATTGTCAGTGTTTTTTAAAGCTCAACTACATTTTTTTTTGTTAAAAGCATTGTATAACCGTTTTATCATAATGTAATTGGCATGAATTAAACACTTATTTGACGATATCGTATGGTAAATGTAATATTCTTTCATCTGAACAGCTCGAGCCAGCCTTTCAGACCGATACAAGCTTGATTCACAGTCAAATGGATTTATGTTTTTCTTTTAACACTATATTTAGTGCTTCTCAAATATTTTATAGTCAAATCTCGATATCTCGACTTAGGTTATTTCACCACAACAAATTAAAGCCTTGTAGAGGAGAAAATCTACCAAAGTGGATCATTTCATTGGCTAAAAAATTAAGAAGGCAGAATTAACGAAAACATAAATTTTGGGTATCTATTATGTCACAAGTGATCTTTGAAATATTTTCTCGGTGTGTGTAGAATTTTGACGTAAAGCGTGTTAATCTGTGAAATGTGTGCTTTAAAGTTATTTTGTCAAGAGTAAATACGTGTATGGCATTAAAATGTTTTAATAAACGTGTGAAATAAGATTTGTGTAATTTGTGAATTTAATTAGAGGAATTGCTGTGAAGCATTTTTTTCCACATTAATATGTTAGTTTAACCGTAGTATGTTTAGCAAGCATATCGGTAGTCTAGGAAGGCACAAGATACACAGAATTTAACCAGTGAATAGTGAAAGTGTTTAAACTTTCTTCCCGGAAGAAAGTTGTTAAATGAGATTATTAAGTCACTATGTTTGAAATTACGCTGCAGCAAGCGCTTATGGAAAAGGGTACCTAATGAAAATTTATGCGGTCTGATTAGCATGCTAAAGCAGTATTGTGTGAAAAGCTTTAATGAGGAATTCATTCAGACACCTATATCAATCAAGAGTGCATGTGTCAATTCAACATTAACAACTTAGCCCGTGCTTCGGCATTTGAATTAAATGCTGGCATACTTTTAAATATTTCAGGCTTCTGGGAGTAAGGGGAAAGCTGCCTATCATGGGAGACAGTACTGATGCAGAAAGATGCCTGCAAGTCGATAGAAAAGGCCGTAGAGTAGCACACATTTTGAAGCATCACGTGCCATTTGATCAGGTGCCATATTCCTGCTCCATTTGTAGCTTTCGGTGCTTAGACAAGGACACTGGTCAACCACATTTCTCAGTACAAGCGGCACAAGGAGGAAGTGGCGAAGGCCGGTGGCAGGGTGGACCATTCCAGGGTGCTGTATCGGTCAAGTTACCCCAAATACATTGGGGACGAGGACATGATCCTGCTCACTCATGAGGACCACAGCAGGCAGTGCACCAGGCAAGAGGATACGCTGGATGACAGAGACAGCATTTTCGAGGAAGACGAGGACGAGTTCGATGCCTTATCCTTACCAGATTGGGCCAAAGGTACAACATCAGGCAGTCCGCTTGAAAATGCCGTACCAGGCCCCTTCCTTGACAATGCCTGCAGTTCCGGTGAACAGTACCATTCAATGGACTCCAGCAGGTACTGACTTCTGCTCCTCCTAGGACAACCTCCTTGATGACCATGCAAGTTGCTGCAGCGAGTAGTGCCACAAGTTTCCAGCTGCCAGTATACGACGGACCCCAGCAGGTGCTGACATCTCCTCCTCCTTAGACCACCGCCACGATCTCCTTGCCAGTTGCTTCTTGGAGTAGCACCACTAGTAGTCATTTTAATTTCCAGTGTTTGTTGGGGCCCAACAGGTGATAACAACGCCTCCGCTACCTGCCAGTGTTACTAGGAGTTCCTCTTGGACTGTGATGACCACAGCAACGGCGACCACAGTAAACTCAACCTTGGACTCAAACGTGTCAGAGCCTGAACATCGCTTTCCGGGAGTCACTCAAACCTCTAGTCAGACTATGCCAACGACTATGTGCCTCAAGGACTTATACCAATCAAGTGAATTAAGTACCTCTACACTGAGCCAGTTCAGGGGAGGCAGTAGCACCGGTGCCAGCAGGAAGGGTGAGCAGACTCCCCTGATGGATGAGCCAGAGAGGGATAATTCGTCGTACGAGGACATTCTTCCTGGCAGTGCACTGATGCGTGTGGCTTCCGAAACAGACCCTCTAATGGTAGAGATAGAGAGGAATCGTAAATCGGAGAAAAGAGGAAATGACGATGAAGAAAGCAGCAATAAAAAGGCAAAGAGGGATGATCCAACCCCTCCTTATTGCCTTACTTAACTCTTACAGGAGATATTAAAGATGTACAAAATACGTTATTATTCGATCGCGACTGAATATCATTATTTACCAAACAATGATAAACATTGAAATGTTTTAAAATTTAGACTTTGACTTGTGTTGAACTATCATGACTATAAATAGTTTTCATAAATAGTTGCCATAGGCTAAGAAACATTTCAAAATGAGTTATTATTGAAAGTACCATAGACCAATGAAGATATTTTATTTATAAACTTGTAGATTGATCGCGGAAATGAATTTACGAGAGTTTAACTTTAGAAACTGAATAACATAAGAAACTGAATCATCAGTGTTGTGTACGCGTGCACAATTCATACACATGAAATAAACCGTTAAGAATGTGTTATTGATTCGAAAGTGAAAATTTCTAATTTACTCATTGATACCGTTTAAATGGTGGATATTTAAATGTGACTGTTGAAGCGCAGATGACTTTACAGGGCATAGCCTAGACAATTAGTGTATGTTTTAGCGTTGAACAGTTAAATATTTAAGAAGTTTATCTAAAGTCGTTGGACTCTAAATTGTGTAACAGTACTTTATATTTGTGCTTTTAATCTTTAAATTAAGTAATTAATTCGCTAGGCTAAATCGAGATTATTCAATATTTAAGTAAAGTAAGGCAATCGGTGTTTGCCTTCTATAACAGGGGGGGGGGGGGTGTAATGTAATGCCCCAGATAATTAGAACTTACCACATACTTGCTTATCTCAGGTGCTAGTTATAGTCATGTTTTCCTCGTTTTTCATCTTTACCTACAAGTAACGTAACACAGATTTGTACACATATGTGTTGATCTAGATAAAATGACCGACCAAACACATATTATACACCCCTATGTTCGTTTTAATCTAATCCAACTTCCAAGTTTGTGAAGTTTGTTTACTTTCTGGACTGGATTCTTTTCTGCATTTATCTGCATCTTACATCGTTTTTCCTATAAGCGAATCATTGTAGCAGCTGCATAATCAATCCATGTTATTTAAATGTTTGTTTAAGACAACTGTCTTGTTTGTTTGTTTGTTTAGGGTTTAACGCCGTTTTTCAACAGTATTTCAGTCATGTAACGGCGGGCAGTTAACCTAACCAGTGTTCCTGGATTCTGTACCAGTACAAACCTGTTCTCCGCAAGTAACTGCCAACTTCCCCACATGAATCAGAGGTGGAAGACGAATGATTTCAGACACAATGTCGTTTATCAAATCGTCACGGAGAACATACGCCCCGCCCGGGGATCGAACTCACGACCCCGCGATCCGTAGACCAACGTTCTACCTACTGAGCTAAGCGGGCGGTTAAGACAACTGTCATCCTTTTATTCAATCCTATTCTGTGTAAATCAGCTTTATTTTCCTGAGAACTTACTGTAATTGTCACATTTTTCTTCCAGGAAGTGTACTGGTTGCGCTGCATTGTGGGATTGTTTACTTCCGTTACTAAGCAGCAAACATAATCGTTGTCATCCTTAAAGATGTTTAAAGCCAATAAAAGCCTTAGATTTAACCCCCTGGTACACAATTTTCTGTAAATCATTGTTTTATTGTATAACGTATCCATTTTGAAGCATTTGACAAAATTCTCCAGTAATTTAAGCTTTTGACCAATTATGTTTGGTCACTTGGTCACTGTGACCAAATAGTTTTGGTCACTTGGTCACTGTGACGAATTTTTTTCGGTCACTGAGATTTTTTTTTTGGTAAATTTACCGTGTGACCAATTTTTCTTGATCAATTTTCCTGCCTACTATAAAAGGGCAAGATGTATGACCATCTGGGTCATTCCAGTTCTGAACAATAAGCTTAAGGGCTTGTTAGTACAGAGTTACTTGTCTTTGACCTAATACATTGGAAGAAGTTTTCTCATGTCGTGCCCCTTGCCGGCGGGCTGTATCTCCATGCAGAGGGGTACGACCCCCCCCCCCCCCCCCCCCCCCCCCGAAAATGGAGCCACCTGTTTGCCGTGGGTGGCGGCCCGTAAGCCGGAGAGGAGGGTCCAGGGAAGATGATGCGTACATGTTAGCATGTGCGCATCTTCTTCCCGGGATGTTGATGCCAATACACATCTTTGGCCTCTAATTCGGTGTAGACGTTTTGGCGGTCGTATTTGCCCGATACGATCAATCGGCTAGTCATGCCAAGCCCTAGGAAATCTCACATTTACACGGCAAACAGGTAGCTCCATTTTCGGGGGGCGGGGGTCGTACCCCTCTGCATGGAGATACAGCCAGCATTTTCTATCCCCCCGCCGGCAAGGGGCACGACATGAGAAAACTTCATCCAATGTATTAGGTCAAAGACTAGTAACTCTGTACTAACTAGCCCTTAAGCTTATTGTTCAGAACTGGAATGACACAGTTTACATTATTTTCTATTGTTTATTTCAAACTGCATCTTAATATTTTCATTTTTATATTTTCACAAACATAATTCTGAAACAAAATACGTTACACAAAATCTATTTTTACTCTGCTGTACTGTCACATATTACTGCATTCAGCAAACTTCATATTATGGTCACACAAAATTCATTTAACAATATATTTTCATATATACTTCAATCTATGTTTCCTAGAAGGCGGTGGCTTAGGGCCAATCGGATGGGTAGAGTAACAATCTCTTGAAT